>NW_027468376.1:10000-12500 GCF_041734735.1 Babylonia areolata
TTTCCGCTGCCATTCAAAAATGGACTACTCCTCCACACCTCCTCCCGTCCATGCCAAACGGCGTTTTCTCTCAACTTTGGCATGCTCGGAGAGAAAAAAAGGCAGGTAAAGGTTGTGGATAAAAAAGTAAAAAATTGCCAAAATACTTTCTGGGCCCTCAAAAAAAGGCCTACTCCTCAACGCCTGCTCCCGTCCATGCCGAACCGCGTTTTCTATCAACTTTGGCATGCTCGGAGAGAGAAAAAAGGAAAAAAAGAAAAAAAAGGTCCAGTAAAGGTTGTGGATAAAAGTAACCGGCTTTGGAGAATTGCCTGAATCCTTCCGGCGCTGTGAAAAAAAAAGACCAAAAAAAAGACCTGGTCGTCAACGCCTGCTCCTGTCCATGCCAAACGGCGTTTTCCTCTCAACTTTGGCATGCTCGCTGAGGAAAAGGCAGGTAAAGGTTGTGGATAAAAGTCCGAAGAACCTCGCTACAATTGCCAAAATCTTTCCGCTGCCATTCAAAAATGGACTACTCCTCCACACCTCCTCCCGTCCATGCCAAACGGCGTTTTCTCTCAACTTTGGCATGCTCGGAGAGAAAAAAAGGCAGGTAAAGGTTGTGGATAAAAAAGTAAAAAATTGCCAAAATACTTTCTGGGCCCTCAAAAAAAGGCCTACTCCTCAACGCCTGCTCCCGTCCATGCCGAACCGCGTTTTCTATCAACTTTGGCATGCTCGGAGAGAGAAAAAAGGAAAAAAAGAAAAAAAAGGTCCAGTAAAGGTTGTGGATAAAAGTAACCGGCTTTGGAGAATTGCCTGAATCCTTCCGGCGCTGTGAAAAAAAAAGACCAAAAAAAAGACCTGGTCGTCAACGCCTGCTCCTGTCCATGCCAAACGGCGTTTTCCTCTCAACTTTGGCATGCTCGCTGAGGAAAAGGCAGGTAAAGGTTGTGGATAAAAAGTAAACGCGCTGTGGAGAATTGCCCAAATCGTTCAGGCGCCGTGAAAAAAAGAAAGACGTAGTCGTCAACGTCTGGTCCCGTCAATGGCGAAGGGCGTTTTCTCTCAACTTTGGCATGCTCGCTGAGGAAAAGGCAGGTAAAGGTTGTGGATAAAAGTCCGAAGAACCTCGCTACAATTGCCAAAATCTTTCCGCTGCCATTCAAAAATGGACTACTCCTCCACACCTCCTCCCGTCCATGCCAAACGGCGTTTTCTCTCAACTTTGGCATGCTCGGAGAGAAAAAAAGGCAGGTAAAGGTTGTGGATAAAAAAGTAAAAAATTGCCAAAATACTTTCTGGGCCCTCAAAAAAAGGCCTACTCCTCAACGCCTGCTCCCGTCCATGCCGAACCGCGTTTTCTATCAACTTTGGCATGCTCGGAGAGAGAAAAAAGGAAAAAAAGAAAAAAAGGCAGGTAAAGGTTGTGGATAAAACTCCAAAACCTCGCTACAATTGCCAAAATACTTTCTGGGCCCTCAAAAAAAGGCCTACTCCTCAACGCCTGGTCCCCAGGCACGTGCTGGGGGGCCTCAACTCAGGCTCTGCCCAATGTGGATCAAGGTCCACCTTCGCAGCGCCTTATGCGACACCCTGGTTGTGGGGGACGCGGCGTGGCGTGGCGGATCGCTCCGGTCGGCGCACAGCCGGCAACGGTCGACCCGTCCGCCTGGCTTTACTGCCCCCGCGCTTCTGTCTTTTGCACTGGCAAGCTAGCGACCGCTCGGCGTGCGAGGCCCGAGTCGGGGGACGGGAGTCTCGGGAGCCCACCAGCTCCCCGCAGGCTACCCGCCCGGCTGCCGAGCTTCCCGCCTGCGCGTCCAAGTGTGAACGCGCACGGCCGCCTCGCCGGGCTTCCTTTGCCGGGGCTCGGCTTGTCGGCCGGCGTCTCACGGTCCGTAGAAGGTTCGGTGCGTTCGCTGACGACGGGTCGAGAGAAGCGTTTTCTCTCCTCCCTCACTGACGGTCGTTGGTGCTCCCCAGCCCCTTCGGCGTCCCAAAGCGTAACGCCTGCTTCATCTCGTCAAGGGCGCGCCCGTCTCTAACCGGGCGTCGTCCGGCACGTGGAAACGGGCGGGAGACGGTGTCGAGGAGGAAGAAAGGGTGGGGTCCGGTCCGGTCCGGTCTGGTCTCCTCCTCCTCCTTCTTCTTCTTGGCGCGCCTCCCGCCGAGACCGATGGATTCGTTGCACTCTCAGGCCCTGAATCTGTTGTCCGGTGGTTTCAGTTGATAGTGCTGCCGCGGACCGCCCACGGAAAGAGCTCAGCCCTCGTTTCTGTGAGCAGCGGTCCCAACTGGCGCTGCAACCGTCTCCCGGGGGCACGCAGAATACGGGTTGCATTCTGGTTGATCCTGCCAGTAGTCATATGCTTGTCTCAAAGATTAAGCCATGCATGTCTAAGTTCACACCCTCGTACGGTGAAACCGCGAATGGCTCATTAAATCAGTCGAGGTTCCTTAGATGATCCAAATTTACTTGGATAACTGTGGTAATTCTAGAGCTAATACATGCCGACCA
>NW_027468376.1:60000-62500 GCF_041734735.1 Babylonia areolata
AAAAGGCCTACTCCTCAACGCCTGCTCCCGTCCATGCCGAACCGCGTTTTCTATCAACTTTGGCATGCTCGGAGAGAGAAAAAAGGAAAAAAAGAAAAAAAAGGTCCAGTAAAGGTTGTGGATAAAAGTAACCGGCTTTGGAGAATTGCCTGAATCCTTCCGGCGCTGTGAAAAAAAAAGACCAAAAAAAAGACCTGGTCGTCAACGCCTGCTCCTGTCCATGCCAAACGGCGTTTTCCTCTCAACTTTGGCATGCTCGCTGAGGAAAAGGCAGGTAAAGGTTGTGGATAAAAGTCCGAAGAACCTCGCTACAATTGCCAAAATCTTTCCGCTGCCATTCAAAAATGGACTACTCCTCCACACCTCCTCCCGTCCATGCCAAACGGCGTTTTCTCTCAACTTTGGCATGCTCGGAGAGAAAAAAAGGCAGGTAAAGGTTGTGGATAAAAAAGTAAAAAATTGCCAAAATACTTTCTGGGCCCTCAAAAAAAGGCCTACTCCTCAACGCCTGCTCCCGTCCATGCCGAACCGCGTTTTCTATCAACTTTGGCATGCTCGGAGAGAGAAAAAAGGAAAAAAAGAAAAAAAAGGTCCAGTAAAGGTTGTGGATAAAAGTAACCGGCTTTGGAGAATTGCCTGAATCCTTCCGGCGCTGTGAAAAAAAAAGACCAAAAAAAAGACCTGGTCGTCAACGCCTGCTCCTGTCCATGCCAAACGGCGTTTTCCTCTCAACTTTGGCATGCTCGCTGAGGAAAAGGCAGGTAAAGGTTGTGGATAAAAGTCCGAAGAACCTCGCTACAATTGCCAAAATCTTTCCGCTGCCATTCAAAAATGGACTACTCCTCCACACCTCCTCCCGTCCATGCCAAACGGCGTTTTCTCTCAACTTTGGCATGCTCGGAGAGAAAAAAAGGCAGGTAAAGGTTGTGGATAAAAAAGTAAAAAATTGCCAAAATACTTTCTGGGCCCTCAAAAAAAGGCCTACTCCTCAACGCCTGCTCCCGTCCATGCCGAACCGCGTTTTCTATCAACTTTGGCATGCTCGGAGAGAGAAAAAAGGAAAAAAAGAAAAAAAAGGTCCAGTAAAGGTTGTGGATAAAAGTAACCGGCTTTGGAGAATTGCCTGAATCCTTCCGGCGCTGTGAAAAAAAAAGACCAAAAAAAAGACCTGGTCGTCAACGCCTGCTCCTGTCCATGCCAAACGGCGTTTTCCTCTCAACTTTGGCATGCTCGCTGAGGAAAAGGCAGGTAAAGGTTGTGGATAAAAAGTAAACGCGCTGTGGAGAATTGCCCAAATCGTTCAGGCGCCGTGAAAAAAAGAAAGACGTAGTCGTCAACGTCTGGTCCCGTCAATGGCGAAGGGCGTTTTCTCTCAACTTTGGCATGCTCGCTGAGGAAAAGGCAGGTAAAGGTTGTGGATAAAAGTCCGAAGAACCTCGCTACAATTGCCAAAATCTTTCCGCTGCCATTCAAAAATGGACTACTCCTCCACACCTCCTCCCGTCCATGCCAAACGGCGTTTTCTCTCAACTTTGGCATGCTCGGAGAGAAAAAAAGGCAGGTAAAGGTTGTGGATAAAAAAGTAAAAAATTGCCAAAATACTTTCTGGGCCCTCAAAAAAAGGCCTACTCCTCAACGCCTGCTCCCGTCCATGCCGAACCGCGTTTTCTATCAACTTTGGCATGCTCGGAGAGAGAAAAAAGGAAAAAAAGAAAAAAAGGCAGGTAAAGGTTGTGGATAAAACTCCAAAACCTCGCTACAATTGCCAAAATACTTTCTGGGCCCTCAAAAAAAGGCCTACTCCTCAACGTCTGGTCCCCAGGCACGTGCTGGGGGGCCTCAACTCAGGCTCTGCCCAATGTGGATCAAGGTCCACCTTCGCAGCGCCTTATGCGACACCCTGGTTGTGGGGGACGCGGCGTGGCGTGGCGGATCGCTCCGGTCGGCGCACAGCCGGCAACGGTCGACCCGTCCGCCTGGCTTTACTGCCCCCGCGCTTCTGTCTTTTGCACTGGCAAGCTAGCGACCGCTCGGCGTGCGAGGCCCGAGTCGGGGGACGGGAGTCTCGGGAGCCCACCAGCTCCCCGCAGGCTACCCGCCCGGCTGCCGAGCTTCCCGCCTGCGCGTCCAAGTGTGAACGCGCACGGCCGCCTCGCCGGGCTTCCTTTGCCGGGGCTCGGCTTGTCGGCCGGCGTCTCACGGTCCGTAGAAGGTTCGGTGCGTTCGCTGACGACGGGTCGAGAGAAGCGTTTTCTCTCCTCCCTCACTGACGGTCGTTGGTGCTCCCCAGCCCCTTCGGCGTCCCAAAGCGTAACGCCTGCTTCATCTCGTCAAGGGCGCGCCCGTCTCTAACCGGGCGTCGTCCGGCACGTGGAAACGGGCGGGAGACGGTGTCGAGGAGGAAGAAAGGGTGGGGTCCGGTCCGGTCCGGTCTGGTCTCCTCCTCCTCCTTCTTCTTCTTGGCGCGCCTCCCGCCGAGACCGATGGATTCGTTGCACTC
>NW_027468376.1:70000-75000 GCF_041734735.1 Babylonia areolata
CTCCCGTCCATGCCAAACCGGCGTTTTCTCTCTACTTTGGCATGCTCGGAGAGAAAAAAAGGGCAGGGAAAAGGTTGTGGATAAAAAAGTAAAAAATTGCCAAAATACTTTCTGGGCCCTCAAAAAAAGGCCTACTCCTCAACGCCTTGCTCCCGTCCATGCCGAAACCGCGTTTTCTATCAACTTTGGCATGCTCGGAGAGAGAAAAAAAGGAAAAAAAGAAAAAAAAGGTCCAGTAAAGGTTGTGGATAAAAGTAACCGGCTTTGAGAATTGCCTGAATCCTTCCGGCGCTGTGAAAAAAAAAGACCAAAAAAAAGACCTGGTCGTCAACGCCTGCTCCTGTCCATGCCAAACGGGCGTTTTCTCTCACTTTGGCATGCTCGCTGAGGAAAAGGCAGGTAAAGGTTGTGGATAAAAAGTAAACGCGCTGTGGAGAATTGCCCAAATCGTTCAGGCGCCGTGAAAAAAAGAAAGACGTAGTCGTCAACGTCTGGTCCCGTCAATGCGAAGGGCGTTTTCTCTCAACTTTGGCATGCTCGCTGAGAAAAGGCAGGTAAAGGTTGTGATAAAAGTCCGAAAACCTCGCTACAATTGCCAAAATCTTTCCGCTGCCCTTCAAAAATGGACTACTCCTCCACACCTCCCTCCCGTCCATGCCAAACGGGCGTTTTTCTCTCAACTTTGGCATGCTCGGAGAGAAAAAAAGGCAGGTAAAGGTTGTGGATAAAAAAGTAAAAAATTGCCAAAATACTTTCTGGGCCCTCAAAAAAAGGCCTACTCCTCAACGCCTGCTCCCGTCCATGCCGAACCGCGTTTTCTATCAACTTTGGCATGCTCGGAGAGAGAAAAAAGAAAAAAAAGAAAAAAAAGGTCCAGTAAAGGTTGTGGATAAAAGTAACCGGGCTTTGGAGAATTGCCTGAATCCTTCCGGCGCTGTGAAAAAAAAAAGACCAAAAAAAAGACCTGGTCGTCAACGCCTGCTCCTTGTCCATGCCAAACGGCGTTTTCCTCGTCAACTTTGGCATGCTCGCTGAGGAAAAGGCAGGTAAAGGTTGTGGATAAAAGTCCGAAGAACCTCGCTACAATTGCCAAAATCTTTCCGCTGCCATTCAAAAATGGACTACTCCTCCACACCTCCTCCCGTCCATGCCAAACGCGTTTTCTCTCAACTTTGGCATGCTCGGAGAGAAAAAAAGGCAGGTAAAGGTTGTGGATAAAAAAAGTAAAAAATTGCCAAAATACTTTCTGGGCCCGTCAAAAAAAGGCCTACTCCTCAACGCCTGCTCCGTCCATGCCGAACCGCGTTTTCTATCAACTTTGGCATGCTCGGAGAGAGAAAAAAAGGGAAAAAAAGAAAAAAAAGGGTCCAGTAAAGGGTTGTGGATAAAAAGTAACCGGCTTTGAGAATTGCCTGAATCCTTCCGGCGCTGTGAAAAAAAAAGACCAAAAAAAAGACTGGTCGTCAACGCCTGCCTCCTGTCCATGCAAACGGCGTTTTCCTCTCAACTTTGGCATGCTCGCTGAGGAAAAGGCAGGTAAAGGTTGTGGATAAAAGTCCGAAGAACCTCGCTACAATTGCCAAAATCTGTCCGCTGCCATTCAAAAATGGACTACTCCTCCACACCTCCTCCCGTCCATGCCAAACGGCGTTTTCTCTCAACTTTGGCATGCTCGGAGAGAAAAAAAGGCAGGTAAAGGTTGTGATAAAAAAGTAAAAAATTGCCAAAATACTTTCTGGGCCCTCAAAAAAAGGCCTACTCCTCAACGCCTGCTCCCGTCCATGCCGAACCGCGTTTTCATCAACTTTGGCATGCTCGGAGAGAGAAAAAAGGAAAAAAAGAAAAAAAAGGTCCAGTAAAGGTTGTGGATAAAAGTAACCGGCTTTGGAGAATTGCCTGAATCCTTCCGCGCTGTGAAAAAAAAAGACCAAAAAAAAGACCTGTCGTCAACGCCTGCTCCTGTCCATGCCAAACGGCGTTTTCCCTCTCAACTTTGGCATGCTCGCTGAGGAAAAGGCAGGTAAAGGTTGTGGATAAAAAGTAAACGCGCTGTGGAGAATTGCCCAAATCGTTCAGGCGCCGTGAAAAAAAGAAAAGACGTAGTCGTCAACGTCCTGGTCCCGTCAATGGCGAAGGGCGTTTTCTCTCAACTTTGGCATGCTCGCTGAGGAAAAGGCAGGTAAAGGTTGTGGATAAAAGTCCGAAGAACCTCGCTACAATTGCCAAAATCTTTCCGCTGCCATTCAAAAATGGGACTACTCCTCCACACCTCCTCCCGTCCATGCCAAAGCGGCGTTTTCTCTCAACTTTGGCATGCTCGAGAGAAAAAAAGGGCGGTAAAGGTTGTGGATAAAAAAGTAAAAAATTGCCAAAATACTTTCTGGCCCTCAAAAAAAGGCCTAACTCCCTCAACGCCTGCTCCGTCCATGCCGAACCGCGTTTTCTATCAACTTTGGCATGCTCGAGAGAGAAAAAAGGAAAAAAAGAAAAAAAGGCAGGTAAAGGTTGTGGATAAAACTCCAAAACCTCGCTACAATTGCCAAAATACTTCTGGGCCCTCAAAAAAAGGCCTACTCCTCAACGTCTGGTCCCCAGGGCACGTGCTTGGGGGGCCTCAACTCAGGCTCTGCCCAATGTGGGATCAAGGGTCCACCTTCGCAGCGCCTTATGCGACACCCTGGTTGTGGGGACGCGCGTGGCGTGGCGGATTCGCTGCTCGGTCGGCGCACAGCCGGCAACGGTCGACCCGTCCGCCTGGGCTTTACTGCCCCCGCGCTTCTGTCTTTTGCACTGGCAAGCTAGCGACCGCTCGGCGTGCGAGGCCCGAGTCGGGGGACGGGAGTCCTCGGGTAGCCCCACCAGCTCCCCGCAGGCTACCCGCCCGGCTGCCGAGCTTCCCGCCTGCGCGTCCCAAGTGTGAACGCGCATCGGCCGCCTCGCCGGGCTTCCTTTGCCGGGCTCGGCTTGTCGGCCGGCGTCCTCACGGTCCGTAAAGGTTCGGTGCGTTCGCTGACGACGGGTCGAGAGAAGCGTTTTCTCTCCTCCCTCACTGACGGTCGTTGGTGCTCCCCAGCCCCTTCGGCGTCCCAAAGCGTAACGCCTGCTTCATCTCGTCAAGGGCGCGCCCGTCTCTAACCGGGCTCGTCCGGCACGTGGAAACGGGGCGGGAGACCGGTGTCGAGGAGGAAGAAAGGGTGGGGACCGGTCCGTCCGGTCTGGGTCTCCTCCTCCTCCTTCTTCTTCTTGGCGCGCCTCCCGCCGAGACCGATGGATTCGTTGCACTCTCAGGCCCTGAATCTGTTGTCCGGTGGTTTCAGTTGATAGTGCTGCCGCGGACCGCCCACGGAAAGAGCTCAGCCCTCGTTTCTGTGAGCAGCGGTCCCAACTGGCGCTGCAACCGTCTCCCGGGGCACGCAGAATACGGGTTGCATTCTGGTTGATCCTGCCAGTAGTCATATGCTTGTCTCAAAGATTAAGCCATGCATGTCTAAGTTCACACCCTCGTACGGTGAAACCGCGAATGGCTCATTAAATCAGTCGAGGTTCCTTAGATGATCCAAATTTACTTGGATAACTGTGGTAATTCTAGAGCTAATACATGCCGACCAGCTCCGACCCCTCGGGGAAAGAGCGCTTTTATTAGTTCAAAGCCAGTCGGGTTCTGCCCGTCCTTTGGTGACTCTGGATAACTTTGTGCCGATCGCATGGCCTCGAGCCGGCGACGCATCTTTCAAATGTCTGCCCTATCAAATGACGATGGTACGTGATCTGCCTACCATGTGAGCAACGGGTAGCGGGGAATCAGGGTTCGATTCCGGAGAGGGGAGCATGAGAAACGGCTACCACATCCAAGGAAGGCAGCAGGCGCGCAACTTACCCACTCCTGGCACGGGGATGGTAGTGACGAAAAATAACAATACGGAACTCTTTGAGGCTCCGTAATTGGAATGAGTACACTTTAAACCCTTTAACGAGGATCTATTGGAGGGCAAGTCTGGTGGCCAGCAGCCGCGGTAATTCCAGCTCCAATAGCGTATACTAAAGTTTTGCGATTAAAAAGCTCGTAGTTGGATCTCAGGCATGGGCGCACGGTCCGCCTCGCGCGGTCACTGTGTGTTTTGTTTCCCATCCCTACGCTTCCCGGTTGTTCAGCCCATGGTGCTCTTCATTGAGCGTTTTGGGTGGCCGGAACGTTTACTTTGAAGAAATTAGAGTGTTCAAAGCAGGCACGTTGCCTGAATAATGTGCATGGAATAATGGACTAGGACCTCGGTTTCGATTTGCTGGTTTTCGGAACACGAGGTTAATGATTAAGAGGGACAGACGGGGGCATCCGTATTGCGGTGTTAAGAGGTGAAATTCTTGGATCATCGCAAGACGAACAACTGCGAAAGCATTTGCCAAGCATGTTTTCATTAGTCAAGAACGAAAGTCAGAGGTTCGAAGACGATCAGATACCGTCGTAGTTCTGACCATAAACGATGCCAACTAGCGATTCGCTGGTGTTGCTTCATCGACTCTGCGGGCAGCTTCCGGGAAACCAAAGTTTTCGGGTTCCGGGGGAAGTATGGTTGCAAAGCTGAAACTTAAAGGAATTGACGGAAGGGCACCACCAGGAGTGGAGCCTGCGGCTTAATTTGACTCAACACGGGAAAACTCACCGGTCCGGACACTGTAAGGATTGACAGATTGATAGCTCTTTCTTGATTCAGTGGGTGGTGGTGCATGGCCGTTCTTAGTTGGTGGAGCGATTTGTCTGGTTAATTCCGATAACGAACGAGACTCTAGCCTACTAAATAGTTCGCCGATCCTTCACGCGTCGGCGCTAACTTCTTAGAGGGACAAGTGGCGTTTAGCCACACGAGATTGAGCAATAACAGGTCTGTGATGCCCTTAGATGTCCGGGGCCGCACGCGCGCTACACTGAAGGAATCAGCGTGGCTTTCTCCCTGGCCCGAAAGGGTTGGGAAACCCGTTGAATCTCCTTCGTGATAGGGATT
>NW_027468376.1:85000-87500 GCF_041734735.1 Babylonia areolata
GGGCCCTCAAAAAAGGCCTACTCCTCAACGCCTGCTCCCGTCCATGCCGAACCGCGTTTTCTATCAACTTTGGCATGCTCGGAGACGAGAGAAAAAGGAAAAAAGAAAAAAAGGTCCAGTAAAGGTTGTGGATAAAAGTAACCGGCTTTGGAGAATTGCCTGAATCTTCCGGCGCTGTGAAAAAAAAGACCAAAAAAAAGACCTGGTCGTCAACGCCTGCTCCTGTCCATGCCAACGGCGTTTTCCTCTCAACTTTGGCATGCTCGCTGAGGAAAAGGCAGGTAAAGGTTGTGGATAAAAAGTAAACGCGCTGTGGAGAATTGCCAAATCGTTCAGGCGCCGTGAAAAAAAGAAAGACGTAGTCGTCAACGTCTGGTCCCGTCAATGGCGAAGGGGCGTTTTCTCTCAACTTTGGCATGCTCGCTGAGGAAAAGGCAGGTAAAGGTTGTGGATAAAAGTCCGAAGTACCTCGCTACAATTGCCAAAATCTTTCCGCTGCCATTCAAAAATGGACTACTCCTCCACACCTCCTCCCGTCCATGCCAAACGGCGTTTTCTCTCAACTTTGGCATGCTCGGAGAGAAAAAAAGGCAGGTAAAGGTTGTGGATAAAAAAGAAAAAATTGCCAAAATACTTTCTGGGCCCTCAAAAAAGGCCTACTCCTCAACGCCTGCTCCCGTCCATGCCGAACCGCGTTTTCTATCAACTTTGCATGCTCGGAGAGAGAAAAAAGGAAAAAAAGAAAAAAAGGTCCAGTAAAGGTTGTGGATAAAAGTAACCGGCTTTGGAGAATTGCTGAATCCTTCCGGCGCTGTGAAAAAAAAGACCAAAAAAAGACCTGGGTCGTCAACGCCTGCTCCTGTCCTGCCAAACGGCGTTTTCCTCTCACTTTGGCATGCTCGCTGAGGAAAAGGCAGGTAAAGGTTGTGGATAAAAAGTAAACGCGCTGTGGAGAATTGCCCCCAAATCGTTCAGGCGCGTGAAAAAAGAAAGACGTAGTCGTCAACGTCTGGTCCCGTCAATGGCGGAAGGGCGTTTTTCTCTCAACTTTGGCATGCTCGCTGAGGAAAAGGCAGGTAAAGGTTGTGGATAAAGTCCGAAGAACCTCGCTACAATTGCCAAAATCTTTCCGCTGCCATTCAAAAATGGACTACTCCTCCACACCTCCTCCGTCCATGCCAAACGGCGTTTTCTCTCAACTTTGGCATGCTCGGAGAGAAAAAAAGGCAGGTAAAGGTTGTGGATAAAAAAGTAAAAAAATGCCAAAATACTTTCTGGGCCCTCAAAAAAAAGGCCCCCTACTCCTCAACGCCGTGCTCCCGACCATGCCGAACCGCGTTTTCTATCAACTTTGGCATGCTCGGAGAGAGAAAAAGGAAAAAAAGAAAAAAAAGGGTCCGTAAAGGTTGTGGCTAAAAAGTAACCGGCTTTGGAGAATTGCCTGACTTCCTTCCGGCGCTGTGAAAAAAAAGACCAAAAACAAGACATGGTCGTCAACGCCTGCTCCTGTCCATGCCAAACGGCGTTTTCCTCTCAACTTTGGCATGCTCGCTGAGGAAAAAGGCAGGTTAAAGGTTGTGGATAAAAAGTAAACGCGCAGTGGAGAATTGCCCAAATCGATCAGGCGCGTGAAAAAAAACGAAAGACGTAGTCGTCAACGTCTGGTCCCGTCAATGGCGAAGGGCGTTTTCGCTCAACTTTGGCATGCTCGCTGAGGAAAAGGCAGGTAAAGGTTGTGGATAAAAGTCCGAAGAACCCTCGCTACAATTGCCAAAATGCTTTCCGCTGCCATTCAAAAATGGACTACTCCTCCACACCCTCCTCCCCGTCCATGCCAAACGGCGTTTTCTCCTCAACTATTGGCATGCTCGGAAGAGAAAAAAAGGCAGGTAAAGGTTGTGGATAAAAAAGTAAAAAATTGCCCAAAATACTTTCTGGGCCCTCAAAAAAAGGCCTACTCCTCAACGCCTGCTCCCGTCCATGCCGAACCGCGTTTTCTATCAACTTTGGCATGCTCGGAGAGAGAAAAAAGGAAAAAAAGAAAAAAAAGGTCCAGTAAAGGTTGTGGATAAAAGTAACCGGCTTTGGAGAATTGCCTGAATCCTTCCGGCGCTGTGAAAAAAAAAGACCAAAAAAAAGACCTGGTCGTCAACGCCTGCTCCTGTCCATGCCAAACGGCGTTTTCCTCTCAACTTTGGCATGCTCGCTGAGGAAAAGGCAGGTAAAGGTTGTGGATAAAAAGTAAACGCGCTGTGGAGAATTGCCCAAATCGTTCAGGCGCCGTGAAAAAAAGAAAGACGTAGTCGTCAACGTCTGGTCCCGTCAATGGCGAAGGGCGTTTTCTCTCAACTTTGGCATGCTCGCTGAGGAAAAGGCAGGTAAAGGTTGTGGATAAAAGTCCGAAGAACCTCGCTACAATTGCCAAAATCTTTCCGCTGCCATTCAAAAATGGACTACTCCTCCACACCTCCTCCCGTCCATGCCAAACGGCGTTTTCTCT
>NW_027468376.1:97500-100000 GCF_041734735.1 Babylonia areolata
TCCGGCGCTGTGAAAAAAAAAGACCAAAAAAAAGACCTGGTCGTCAACGCCTGCTCCTGTCCATGCCAAACGGCGTTTTCCTCTCAACTTTGGCATGCTCGCTGAGGAAAAGGCAGGTAAAGGTTGTGGATAAAAAGTAAACGCGCTGTGGAGAATTGCCCAAATCGTTCAGGCGCCGTGAAAAAAAGAAAGACGTAGTCGTCAACGTCTGGTCCCGTCAATGGCGAAGGGCGTTTTCTCTCAACTTTGGCATGCTCGCTGAGGAAAAGGCAGGTAAAGGTTGTGGATAAAAGTCCGAAGAACCTCGCTACAATTGCCAAAATCTTTCCGCTGCCATTCAAAAATGGACTACTCCTCCACACCTCCTCCCGTCCATGCCAAACGGCGTTTTCTCTCAACTTTGGCATGCTCGGAGAGAAAAAAAGGCAGGTAAAGGTTGTGGATAAAAAAGTAAAAAATTGCCAAAATACTTTCTGGGCCCTCAAAAAAAGGCCTACTCCTCAACGCCTGCTCCCGTCCATGCCGAACCGCGTTTTCTATCAACTTTGGCATGCTCGGAGAGAGAAAAAAGGAAAAAAAGAAAAAAAAGGTCCAGTAAAGGTTGTGGATAAAAGTAACCGGCTTTGGAGAATTGCCTGAATCCTTCCGGCGCTGTGAAAAAAAAAGACCAAAAAAAAGACCTGGTCGTCAACGCCTGCTCCTGTCCATGCCAAACGGCGTTTTCCTCTCAACTTTGGCATGCTCGCTGAGGAAAAGGCAGGTAAAGGTTGTGGATAAAAAGTAAACGCGCTGTGGAGAATTGCCCAAATCGTTCAGGCGCCGTGAAAAAAAGAAAGACGTAGTCGTCAACGTCTGGTCCCGTCAATGGCGAAGGGCGTTTTCTCTCAACTTTGGCATGCTCGCTGAGGAAAAGGCAGGTAAAGGTTGTGGATAAAAGTCCGAAGAACCTCGCTACAATTGCCAAAATCTTTCCGCTGCCATTCAAAAATGGACTACTCCTCCACACCTCCTCCCGTCCATGCCAAACGGCGTTTTCTCTCAACTTTGGCATGCTCGGAGAGAAAAAAAGGCAGGTAAAGGTTGTGGATAAAAAAGTAAAAAATTGCCAAAATACTTTCTGGGCCCTCAAAAAAAGGCCTACTCCTCAACGCCTGCTCCCGTCCATGCCGAACCGCGTTTTCTATCAACTTTGGCATGCTCGGAGAGAGAAAAAAGGAAAAAAAGAAAAAAAAGGTCCAGTAAAGGTTGTGGATAAAAGTAACCGGCTTTGGAGAATTGCCTGAATCCTTCCGGCGCTGTGAAAAAAAAAGACCAAAAAAAAGACCTGGTCGTCAACGCCTGCTCCTGTCCATGCCAAACGGCGTTTTCCTCTCAACTTTGGCATGCTCGCTGAGGAAAAGGCAGGTAAAGGTTGTGGATAAAAAGTAAACGCGCTGTGGAGAATTGCCCAAATCGTTCAGGCGCCGTGAAAAAAAGAAAGACGTAGTCGTCAACGTCTGGTCCCGTCAATGGCGAAGGGCGTTTTCTCTCAACTTTGGCATGCTCGCTGAGGAAAAGGCAGGTAAAGGTTGTGGATAAAAGTCCGAAGAACCTCGCTACAATTGCCAAAATCTTTCCGCTGCCATTCAAAAATGGACTACTCCTCCACACCTCCTCCCGTCCATGCCAAACGGCGTTTTCTCTCAACTTTGGCATGCTCGGAGAGAAAAAAAGGCAGGTAAAGGTTGTGGATAAAAAAGTAAAAAATTGCCAAAATACTTTCTGGGCCCTCAAAAAAAGGCCTACTCCTCAACGCCTGCTCCCGTCCATGCCGAACCGCGTTTTCTATCAACTTTGGCATGCTCGGAGAGAGAAAAAAGGAAAAAAAGAAAAAAAAGGTCCAGTAAAGGTTGTGGATAAAAGTAACCGGCTTTGGAGAATTGCCTGAATCCTTCCGGCGCTGTGAAAAAAAAAGACCAAAAAAAAGACCTGGTCGTCAACGCCTGCTCCTGTCCATGCCAAACGGCGTTTTCCTCTCAACTTTGGCATGCTCGCTGAGGAAAAGGCAGGTAAAGGTTGTGGATAAAAAGTAAACGCGCTGTGGAGAATTGCCCAAATCGTTCAGGCGCCGTGAAAAAAAGAAAGACGTAGTCGTCAACGTCTGGTCCCGTCAATGGCGAAGGGCGTTTTCTCTCAACTTTGGCATGCTCGCTGAGGAAAAGGCAGGTAAAGGTTGTGGATAAAAGTCCGAAGAACCTCGCTACAATTGCCAAAATCTTTCCGCTGCCATTCAAAAATGGACTACTCCTCCACACCTCCTCCCGTCCATGCCAAACGGCGTTTTCTCTCAACTTTGGCATGCTCGGAGAGAAAAAAAGGCAGGTAAAGGTTGTGGATAAAAAAGTAAAAAATTGCCAAAATACTTTCTGGGCCCTCAAAAAAAGGCCTACTCCTCAACGCCTGCTCCCGTCCATGCCGAACCGCGTTTTCTATCAACTTTGGCATGCTCGGAGAGAGAAAA
>NW_027468377.1:12500-17500 GCF_041734735.1 Babylonia areolata
ACGCCACGCCGCGTCCCCCACAACCAGGGTGTCGCATAAGGCGCTGCGAAGGTGGACCTTGATCCACATTGGGCAGAGCCTGAGTTGAGGCCCCCCAGCACGTGCCTGGGGACCAGGCGTTGAGGAGTAGGCCTTTTTTTGAGGGCCCAGAAAGTATTTTGGCAATTGTAGCGAGGTTTTGGAGTTTTATCCACAACCTTTACCTGCCTTTTTTTCTCTCCGAGCATGCCAAAGTTGAGAGAAAACGCCGTTTGGCATGGACGGGAGGAGGTGTGGAGGAGTAGTCCATTTTTGAATGGCAGCGGAAAGATTTTGGCAATTGTAGCGAGGTTCTTCGGACTTTTATCCACAACCTTTACCTGCCTTTTCCTCAGCGAGCATGCCAAAGTTGAGAGAAAACGCCCTTCGCCATTGACGGGACCAGACGTTGACGACTACGTCTTTCTTTTTTTCACGGCGCCTGAACGATTTGGGCAATTCTCCACAGCGCGTTTACTTTTTATCCACAACCTTTACCTGCCTTTTCCTCAGCGAGCATGCCAAAGTTGAGAGGAAAACGCCGTTTGGCATGGACAGGAGCAGGCGTTGACGACCAGGTCTTTTTTTTGGTCTTTTTTTTTCACAGCGCCGGAAGGATTCAGGCAATTCTCCAAAGCCGGTTACTTTTATCCACAACCTTTACTGGACCTTTTTTTTCTTTTTTTCCTTTTTTCTCTCTCCGAGCATGCCAAAGTTGATAGAAAACGCGGTTCGGCATGGACGGGAGCAGGCGTTGAGGAGTAGGCCTTTTTTTGAGGGCCCAGAAAGTATTTTGGCAATTTTTTACTTTTTTATCCACAACCTTTACCTGCCTTTTTTTCTCTCCGAGCATGCCAAAGTTGAGAGAAAACGCCGTTTGGCATGGACGGGAGGAGGTGTGGAGGAGTAGTCCATTTTTGAATGGCAGCGGAAAGATTTTGGCAATTGTAGCGAGGTTCTTCGGACTTTTATCCACAACCTTTACCTGCCTTTTCCTCAGCGAGCATGCCAAAGTTGAGAGAAAACGCCCTTCGCCATTGACGGGACCAGACGTTGACGACTACGTCTTTCTTTTTTTCACGGCGCCTGAACGATTTGGGCAATTCTCCACAGCGCGTTTACTTTTTATCCACAACCTTTACCTGCCTTTTCCTCAGCGAGCATGCCAAAGTTGAGAGGAAAACGCCGTTTGGCATGGACAGGAGCAGGCGTTGACGACCAGGTCTTTTTTTTGGTCTTTTTTTTTCACAGCGCCGGAAGGATTCAGGCAATTCTCCAAAGCCGGTTACTTTTATCCACAACCTTTACTGGACCTTTTTTTTCTTTTTTTCCTTTTTTCTCTCTCCGAGCATGCCAAAGTTGATAGAAAACGCGGTTCGGCATGGACGGGAGCAGGCGTTGAGGAGTAGGCCTTTTTTTGAGGGCCCAGAAAGTATTTTGGCAATTTTTTACTTTTTTATCCACAACCTTTACCTGCCTTTTTTTCTCTCCGAGCATGCCAAAGTTGAGAGAAAACGCCGTTTGGCATGGACGGGAGGAGGTGTGGAGGAGTAGTCCATTTTTGAATGGCAGCGGAAAGATTTTGGCAATTGTAGCGAGGTTCTTCGGACTTTTATCCACAACCTTTACCTGCCTTTTCCTCAGCGAGCATGCCAAAGTTGAGAGAAAACGCCCTTCGCCATTGACGGGACCAGACGTTGACGACTACGTCTTTCTTTTTTTCACGGCGCCTGAACGATTTGGGCAATTCTCCACAGCGCGTTTACTTTTTATCCACAACCTTTACCTGCCTTTTCCTCAGCGAGCATGCCAAAGTTGAGAGGAAAACGCCGTTTGGCATGGACAGGAGCAGGCGTTGACGACCAGGTCTTTTTTTTGGTCTTTTTTTTTCACAGCGCCGGAAGGATTCAGGCAATTCTCCAAAGCCGGTTACTTTTATCCACAACCTTTACTGGACCTTTTTTTTCTTTTTTTCCTTTTTTCTCTCTCCGAGCATGCCAAAGTTGATAGAAAACGCGGTTCGGCATGGACGGGAGCAGGCGTTGAGGAGTAGGCCTTTTTTTGAGGGCCCAGAAAGTATTTTGGCAATTTTTTACTTTTTTATCCACAACCTTTACCTGCCTTTTTTTCTCTCCGAGCATGCCAAAGTTGAGAGAAAACGCCGTTTGGCATGGACGGGAGGAGGTGTGGAGGAGTAGTCCATTTTTGAATGGCAGCGGAAAGATTTTGGCAATTGTAGCGAGGTTCTTCGGACTTTTATCCACAACCTTTACCTGCCTTTTCCTCAGCGAGCATGCCAAAGTTGAGAGAAAACGCCCTTCGCCATTGACGGGACCAGACGTTGACGACTACGTCTTTCTTTTTTTCACGGCGCCTGAACGATTTGGGCAATTCTCCACAGCGCGTTTACTTTTTATCCACAACCTTTACCTGCCTTTTCCTCAGCGAGCATGCCAAAGTTGAGAGGAAAACGCCGTTTGGCATGGACAGGAGCAGGCGTTGACGACCAGGTCTTTTTTTTGGTCTTTTTTTTTCACAGCGCCGGAAGGATTCAGGCAATTCTCCAAAGCCGGTTACTTTTATCCACAACCTTTACTGGACCTTTTTTTTCTTTTTTTCCTTTTTTCTCTCTCCGAGCATGCCAAAGTTGATAGAAAACGCGGTTCGGCATGGACGGGAGCAGGCGTTGAGGAGTAGGCCTTTTTTTGAGGGCCCAGAAAGTATTTTGGCAATTTTTTACTTTTTTATCCACAACCTTTACCTGCCTTTTTTTCTCTCCGAGCATGCCAAAGTTGAGAGAAAACGCCGTTTGGCATGGACGGGAGGAGGTGTGGAGGAGTAGTCCATTTTTGAATGGCAGCGGAAAGATTTTGGCAATTGTAGCGAGGTTCTTCGGACTTTTATCCACAACCTTTACCTGCCTTTTCCTCAGCGAGCATGCCAAAGTTGAGAGAAAACGCCCTTCGCCATTGACGGGACCAGACGTTGACGACTACGTCTTTCTTTTTTTCACGGCGCCTGAACGATTTGGGCAATTCTCCACAGCGCGTTTACTTTTTATCCACAACCTTTACCTGCCTTTTCCTCAGCGAGCATGCCAAAGTTGAGAGGAAAACGCCGTTTGGCATGGACAGGAGCAGGCGTTGACGACCAGGTCTTTTTTTTGGTCTTTTTTTTTCACAGCGCCGGAAGGATTCAGGCAATTCTCCAAAGCCGGTTACTTTTATCCACAACCTTTACTGGACCTTTTTTTTCTTTTTTTCCTTTTTTCTCTCTCCGAGCATGCCAAAGTTGATAGAAAACGCGGTTCGGCATGGACGGGAGCAGGCGTTGAGGAGTAGGCCTTTTTTTGAGGGCCCAGAAAGTATTTTGGCAATTTTTTACTTTTTTATCCACAACCTTTACCTGCCTTTTTTTCTCTCCGAGCATGCCAAAGTTGAGAGAAAACGCCGTTTGGCATGGACGGGAGGAGGTGTGGAGGAGTAGTCCATTTTTGAATGGCAGCGGAAAGATTTTGGCAATTGTAGCGAGGTTCTTCGGACTTTTATCCACAACCTTTACCTGCCTTTTCCTCAGCGAGCATGCCAAAGTTGAGAGAAAACGCCCTTCGCCATTGACGGGACCAGACGTTGACGACTACGTCTTTCTTTTTTTCACGGCGCCTGAACGATTTGGGCAATTCTCCACAGCGCGTTTACTTTTTATCCACAACCTTTACCTGCCTTTTCCTCAGCGAGCATGCCAAAGTTGAGAGGAAAACGCCGTTTGGCATGGACAGGAGCAGGCGTTGACGACCAGGTCTTTTTTTTGGTCTTTTTTTTTCACAGCGCCGGAAGGATTCAGGCAATTCTCCAAAGCCGGTTACTTTTATCCACAACCTTTACTGGACCTTTTTTTTCTTTTTTTCCTTTTTTCTCTCTCCGAGCATGCCAAAGTTGATAGAAAACGCGGTTCGGCATGGACGGGAGCAGGCGTTGAGGAGTAGGCCTTTTTTTGAGGGCCCAGAAAGTATTTTGGCAATTTTTTACTTTTTTATCCACAACCTTTACCTGCCTTTTTTTCTCTCCGAGCATGCCAAAGTTGAGAGAAAACGCCGTTTGGCATGGACGGGAGGAGGTGTGGAGGAGTAGTCCATTTTTGAATGGCAGCGGAAAGATTTTGGCAATTGTAGCGAGGTTCTTCGGACTTTTATCCACAACCTTTACCTGCCTTTTCCTCAGCGAGCATGCCAAAGTTGAGAGAAAACGCCCTTCGCCATTGACGGGACCAGACGTTGACGACTACGTCTTTCTTTTTTTCACGGCGCCTGAACGATTTGGGCAATTCTCCACAGCGCGTTTACTTTTTATCCACAACCTTTACCTGCCTTTTCCTCAGCGAGCATGCCAAAGTTGAGAGGAAAACGCCGTTTGGCATGGACAGGAGCAGGCGTTGACGACCAGGTCTTTTTTTTGGTCTTTTTTTTTCACAGCGCCGGAAGGATTCAGGCAATTCTCCAAAGCCGGTTACTTTTATCCACAACCTTTACTGGACCTTTTTTTTCTTTTTTTCCTTTTTTCTCTCTCCGAGCATGCCAAAGTTGATAGAAAACGCGGTTCGGCATGGACGGGAGCAGGCGTTGAGGAGTAGGCCTTTTTTTGAGGGCCCAGAAAGTATTTTGGCAATTTTTTACTTTTTTATCCACAACCTTTACCTGCCTTTTTTTCTCTCCGAGCATGCCAAAGTTGAGAGAAAACGCCGTTTGGCATGGACGGGAGGAGGTGTGGAGGAGTAGTCCATTTTTGAATGGCAGCGGAAAGATTTTGGCAATTGTAGCGAGGTTCTTCGGACTTTTATCCACAACCTTTACCTGCCTTTTCCTCAGCGAGCATGCCAAAGTTGAGAGAAAACGCCCTTCGCCATTGACGGGACCAGACGTTGACGACTACGTCTTTCTTTTTTTCACGGCGCCTGAACGATTTGGGCAATTCTCCACAGCGCGT
>NW_027468377.1:25000-30000 GCF_041734735.1 Babylonia areolata
AAAGGACGGGCAGAACCCGACTGGCTTTGAACTAATAAAAGCGCTCTTTCCCCGAGGGGTCGGAGCTGGTCGGCATGTATTAGCTCTAGAATTACCACAGTTATCCAAGTAAATTTGGATCATCTAAGGAACCTCGACTGATTTAATGAGCCATTCGCGGTTTCACCGTACGAGGGTGTGAACTTAGACATGCATGGCTTAATCTTTGAGACAAGCATATGACTACTGGCAGGATCAACCAGAATGCAACCCGTATTCTGCGTGCCCCGGGAGACGGTTGCAGCGCCAGTTGGGACCGCTGCTCACAGAAACGAGGGCTGAGCTCTTTCCGTGGGCGGTCCGCGGCAGCACTATCAACTGAAACCACCGGACAACAGATTCAGGGCCTGAGAGTGCAACGAATCCATCGGTCTCGGCGGGAGGCGCGCCAAGAAGAAGAAGGAGGAGGAGGAGACCAGACCGGACCGGACCGGACCCCACCCTTTCTTCCTCCTCGACACCGTCTCCCGCCCGTTTCCACGTGCCGGACGACGCCCGGTTAGAGACGGGCGCGCCCTTGACGAGATGAAGCAGGCGTTACGCTTTGGGACGCCGAAGGGGCTGGGGAGCACCAACGACCGTCAGTGAGGGAGGAGAGAAAACGCTTCTCTCGACCCGTCGTCAGCGAACGCACCGAACCTTCTACGGACCGTGAGACGCCGGCCGACAAGCCGAGCCCCGGCAAAGGAAGCCCGGCGAGGCGGCCGTGCGCGTTCACACTTGGACGCGCAGGCGGGAAGCTCGGCAGCCGGGCGGGTAGCCTGCGGGGAGCTGGTGGGCTCCCGAGACTCCCGTCCCCCGACTCGGGCCTCGCACGCCGAGCGGTCGCTAGCTTGCCAGTGCAAAAGACAGAAGCGCGGGGGCAGTAAAGCCAGGCGGACGGGTCGACCGTTGCCGGCTGTGCGCCGACCGGAGCGATCCGCCACGCCACGCCGCGTCCCCCACAACCAGGGTGTCGCATAAGGCGCTGCGAAGGTGGACCTTGATCCACATTGGGCAGAGCCTGAGTTGAGGCCCCCCAGCACGTGCCTGGGGACCAGGCGTTGAGGAGTAGGCCTTTTTTTGAGGGCCCAGAAAGTATTTTGGCAATTGTAGCGAGGTTTTGGAGTTTTATCCACAACCTTTACCTGCCTTTTTTTCTCTCCGAGCATGCCAAAGTTGAGAGAAAACGCCGTTTGGCATGGACGGGAGGAGGTGTGGAGGAGTAGTCCATTTTTGAATGGCAGCGGAAAGATTTTGGCAATTGTAGCGAGGTTCTTCGGACTTTTATCCACAACCTTTACCTGCCTTTTCCTCAGCGAGCATGCCAAAGTTGAGAGAAAACGCCCTTCGCCATTGACGGGACCAGACGTTGACGACTACGTCTTTCTTTTTTTCACGGCGCCTGAACGATTTGGGCAATTCTCCACAGCGCGTTTACTTTTTATCCACAACCTTTACCTGCCTTTTCCTCAGCGAGCATGCCAAAGTTGAGAGGAAAACGCCGTTTGGCATGGACAGGAGCAGGCGTTGACGACCAGGTCTTTTTTTTGGTCTTTTTTTTTCACAGCGCCGGAAGGATTCAGGCAATTCTCCAAAGCCGGTTACTTTTATCCACAACCTTTACTGGACCTTTTTTTTCTTTTTTTCCTTTTTTCTCTCTCCGAGCATGCCAAAGTTGATAGAAAACGCGGTTCGGCATGGACGGGAGCAGGCGTTGAGGAGTAGGCCTTTTTTTGAGGGCCCAGAAAGTATTTTGGCAATTTTTTACTTTTTTATCCACAACCTTTACCTGCCTTTTTTTCTCTCCGAGCATGCCAAAGTTGAGAGAAAACGCCGTTTGGCATGGACGGGAGGAGGTGTGGAGGAGTAGTCCATTTTTGAATGGCAGCGGAAAGATTTTGGCAATTGTAGCGAGGTTCTTCGGACTTTTATCCACAACCTTTACCTGCCTTTTCCTCAGCGAGCATGCCAAAGTTGAGAGAAAACGCCCTTCGCCATTGACGGGACCAGACGTTGACGACTACGTCTTTCTTTTTTTCACGGCGCCTGAACGATTTGGGCAATTCTCCACAGCGCGTTTACTTTTTATCCACAACCTTTACCTGCCTTTTCCTCAGCGAGCATGCCAAAGTTGAGAGGAAAACGCCGTTTGGCATGGACAGGAGCAGGCGTTGACGACCAGGTCTTTTTTTTGGTCTTTTTTTTTCACAGCGCCGGAAGGATTCAGGCAATTCTCCAAAGCCGGTTACTTTTATCCACAACCTTTACTGGACCTTTTTTTTCTTTTTTTCCTTTTTTCTCTCTCCGAGCATGCCAAAGTTGATAGAAAACGCGGTTCGGCATGGACGGGAGCAGGCGTTGAGGAGTAGGCCTTTTTTTGAGGGCCCAGAAAGTATTTTGGCAATTTTTTACTTTTTTATCCACAACCTTTACCTGCCTTTTTTTCTCTCCGAGCATGCCAAAGTTGAGAGAAAACGCCGTTTGGCATGGACGGGAGGAGGTGTGGAGGAGTAGTCCATTTTTGAATGGCAGCGGAAAGATTTTGGCAATTGTAGCGAGGTTCTTCGGACTTTTATCCACAACCTTTACCTGCCTTTTCCTCAGCGAGCATGCCAAAGTTGAGAGAAAACGCCCTTCGCCATTGACGGGACCAGACGTTGACGACTACGTCTTTCTTTTTTTCACGGCGCCTGAACGATTTGGGCAATTCTCCACAGCGCGTTTACTTTTTATCCACAACCTTTACCTGCCTTTTCCTCAGCGAGCATGCCAAAGTTGAGAGGAAAACGCCGTTTGGCATGGACAGGAGCAGGCGTTGACGACCAGGTCTTTTTTTTGGTCTTTTTTTTTCACAGCGCCGGAAGGATTCAGGCAATTCTCCAAAGCCGGTTACTTTTATCCACAACCTTTACTGGACCTTTTTTTTCTTTTTTTCCTTTTTTCTCTCTCCGAGCATGCCAAAGTTGATAGAAAACGCGGTTCGGCATGGACGGGAGCAGGCGTTGAGGAGTAGGCCTTTTTTTGAGGGCCCAGAAAGTATTTTGGCAATTTTTTACTTTTTTATCCACAACCTTTACCTGCCTTTTTTTCTCTCCGAGCATGCCAAAGTTGAGAGAAAACGCCGTTTGGCATGGACGGGAGGAGGTGTGGAGGAGTAGTCCATTTTTGAATGGCAGCGGAAAGATTTTGGCAATTGTAGCGAGGTTCTTCGGACTTTTATCCACAACCTTTACCTGCCTTTTCCTCAGCGAGCATGCCAAAGTTGAGAGAAAACGCCCTTCGCCATTGACGGGACCAGACGTTGACGACTACGTCTTTCTTTTTTTCACGGCGCCTGAACGATTTGGGCAATTCTCCACAGCGCGTTTACTTTTTATCCACAACCTTTACCTGCCTTTTCCTCAGCGAGCATGCCAAAGTTGAGAGGAAAACGCCGTTTGGCATGGACAGGAGCAGGCGTTGACGACCAGGTCTTTTTTTTGGTCTTTTTTTTTCACAGCGCCGGAAGGATTCAGGCAATTCTCCAAAGCCGGTTACTTTTATCCACAACCTTTACTGGACCTTTTTTTTCTTTTTTTCCTTTTTTCTCTCTCCGAGCATGCCAAAGTTGATAGAAAACGCGGTTCGGCATGGACGGGAGCAGGCGTTGAGGAGTAGGCCTTTTTTTGAGGGCCCAGAAAGTATTTTGGCAATTTTTTACTTTTTTATCCACAACCTTTACCTGCCTTTTTTTCTCTCCGAGCATGCCAAAGTTGAGAGAAAACGCCGTTTGGCATGGACGGGAGGAGGTGTGGAGGAGTAGTCCATTTTTGAATGGCAGCGGAAAGATTTTGGCAATTGTAGCGAGGTTCTTCGGACTTTTATCCACAACCTTTACCTGCCTTTTCCTCAGCGAGCATGCCAAAGTTGAGAGAAAACGCCCTTCGCCATTGACGGGACCAGACGTTGACGACTACGTCTTTCTTTTTTTCACGGCGCCTGAACGATTTGGGCAATTCTCCACAGCGCGTTTACTTTTTATCCACAACCTTTACCTGCCTTTTCCTCAGCGAGCATGCCAAAGTTGAGAGGAAAACGCCGTTTGGCATGGACAGGAGCAGGCGTTGACGACCAGGTCTTTTTTTTGGTCTTTTTTTTTCACAGCGCCGGAAGGATTCAGGCAATTCTCCAAAGCCGGTTACTTTTATCCACAACCTTTACTGGACCTTTTTTTTCTTTTTTTCCTTTTTTCTCTCTCCGAGCATGCCAAAGTTGATAGAAAACGCGGTTCGGCATGGACGGGAGCAGGCGTTGAGGAGTAGGCCTTTTTTTGAGGGCCCAGAAAGTATTTTGGCAATTTTTTACTTTTTTATCCACAACCTTTACCTGCCTTTTTTTCTCTCCGAGCATGCCAAAGTTGAGAGAAAACGCCGTTTGGCATGGACGGGAGGAGGTGTGGAGGAGTAGTCCATTTTTGAATGGCAGCGGAAAGATTTTGGCAATTGTAGCGAGGTTCTTCGGACTTTTATCCACAACCTTTACCTGCCTTTTCCTCAGCGAGCATGCCAAAGTTGAGAGAAAACGCCCTTCGCCATTGACGGGACCAGACGTTGACGACTACGTCTTTCTTTTTTTCACGGCGCCTGAACGATTTGGGCAATTCTCCACAGCGCGTTTACTTTTTATCCACAACCTTTACCTGCCTTTTCCTCAGCGAGCATGCCAAAGTTGAGAGGAAAACGCCGTTTGGCATGGACAGGAGCAGGCGTTGACGACCAGGTCTTTTTTTTGGTCTTTTTTTTTCACAGCGCCGGAAGGATTCAGGCAATTCTCCAAAGCCGGTTACTTTTATCCACAACCTTTACTGGACCTTTTTTTTCTTTTTTTCCTTTTTTCTCTCTCCGAGCATGCCAAAGTTGATAGAAAACGCGGTTCGGCATGGACGGGAGCAGGCGTTGAGGAGTAGGCCTTTTTTTGAGGGCCCAGAAAGTATTTTGGCA
>NW_027468377.1:40000-42500 GCF_041734735.1 Babylonia areolata
TACGTCTTTCTTTTTTTCACGGCGCCTGAACGATTTGGGCAATTCTCCACAGCGCGTTTACTTTTTATCCACAACCTTTACCTGCCTTTTCCTCAGCGAGCATGCCAAAGTTGAGAGGAAAACGCCGTTTGGCATGGACAGGAGCAGGCGTTGACGACCAGGTCTTTTTTTTGGTCTTTTTTTTTCACAGCGCCGGAAGGATTCAGGCAATTCTCCAAAGCCGGTTACTTTTATCCACAACCTTTACTGGACCTTTTTTTTCTTTTTTTCCTTTTTTCTCTCTCCGAGCATGCCAAAGTTGATAGAAAACGCGGTTCGGCATGGACGGGAGCAGGCGTTGAGGAGTAGGCCTTTTTTTGAGGGCCCAGAAAGTATTTTGGCAATTTTTTACTTTTTTATCCACAACCTTTACCTGCCTTTTTTTCTCTCCGAGCATGCCAAAGTTGAGAGAAAACGCCGTTTGGCATGGACGGGAGGAGGTGTGGAGGAGTAGTCCATTTTTGAATGGCAGCGGAAAGATTTTGGCAATTGTAGCGAGGTTCTTCGGACTTTTATCCACAACCTTTACCTGCCTTTTCCTCAGCGAGCATGCCAAAGTTGAGAGAAAACGCCCTTCGCCATTGACGGGACCAGACGTTGACGACTACGTCTTTCTTTTTTTCACGGCGCCTGAACGATTTGGGCAATTCTCCACAGCGCGTTTACTTTTTATCCACAACCTTTACCTGCCTTTTCCTCAGCGAGCATGCCAAAGTTGAGAGGAAAACGCCGTTTGGCATGGACAGGAGCAGGCGTTGACGACCAGGTCTTTTTTTTGGTCTTTTTTTTTCACAGCGCCGGAAGGATTCAGGCAATTCTCCAAAGCCGGTTACTTTTATCCACAACCTTTACTGGACCTTTTTTTTCTTTTTTTCCTTTTTTCTCTCTCCGAGCATGCCAAAGTTGATAGAAAACGCGGTTCGGCATGGACGGGAGCAGGCGTTGAGGAGTAGGCCTTTTTTTGAGGGCCCAGAAAGTATTTTGGCAATTTTTTACTTTTTTATCCACAACCTTTACCTGCCTTTTTTTCTCTCCGAGCATGCCAAAGTTGAGAGAAAACGCCGTTTGGCATGGACGGGAGGAGGTGTGGAGGAGTAGTCCATTTTTGAATGGCAGCGGAAAGATTTTGGCAATTGTAGCGAGGTTCTTCGGACTTTTATCCACAACCTTTACCTGCCTTTTCCTCAGCGAGCATGCCAAAGTTGAGAGAAAACGCCCTTCGCCATTGACGGGACCAGACGTTGACGACTACGTCTTTCTTTTTTTCACGGCGCCTGAACGATTTGGGCAATTCTCCACAGCGCGTTTACTTTTTATCCACAACCTTTACCTGCCTTTTCCTCAGCGAGCATGCCAAAGTTGAGAGGAAAACGCCGTTTGGCATGGACAGGAGCAGGCGTTGACGACCAGGTCTTTTTTTTGGTCTTTTTTTTTCACAGCGCCGGAAGGATTCAGGCAATTCTCCAAAGCCGGTTACTTTTATCCACAACCTTTACTGGACCTTTTTTTTCTTTTTTTCCTTTTTTCTCTCTCCGAGCATGCCAAAGTTGATAGAAAACGCGGTTCGGCATGGACGGGAGCAGGCGTTGAGGAGTAGGCCTTTTTTTGAGGGCCCAGAAAGTATTTTGGCAATTTTTTACTTTTTTATCCACAACCTTTACCTGCCTTTTTTTCTCTCCGAGCATGCCAAAGTTGAGAGAAAACGCCGTTTGGCATGGACGGGAGGAGGTGTGGAGGAGTAGTCCATTTTTGAATGGCAGCGGAAAGATTTTGGCAATTGTAGCGAGGTTCTTCGGACTTTTATCCACAACCTTTACCTGCCTTTTCCTCAGCGAGCATGCCAAAGTTGAGAGAAAACGCCCTTCGCCATTGACGGGACCAGACGTTGACGACTACGTCTTTCTTTTTTTCACGGCGCCTGAACGATTTGGGCAATTCTCCACAGCGCGTTTACTTTTTATCCACAACCTTTACCTGCCTTTTCCTCAGCGAGCATGCCAAAGTTGAGAGGAAAACGCCGTTTGGCATGGACAGGAGCAGGCGTTGACGACCAGGTCTTTTTTTTGGTCTTTTTTTTTCACAGCGCCGGAAGGATTCAGGCAATTCTCCAAAGCCGGTTACTTTTATCCACAACCTTTACTGGACCTTTTTTTTCTTTTTTTCCTTTTTTCTCTCTCCGAGCATGCCAAAGTTGATAGAAAACGCGGTTCGGCATGGACGGGAGCAGGCGTTGAGGAGTAGGCCTTTTTTTGAGGGCCCAGAAAGTATTTTGGCAATTTTTTACTTTTTTATCCACAACCTTTACCTGCCTTTTTTTCTCTCCGAGCATGCCAAAGTTGAGAGAAAACGCCGTTTGGCATGGACGGGAGGAGGTGTGGAGGAGTAGTCCATTTTTGAATGGCAGCGGAAAGATTTTGGCAATTGTAGCGAGGTTCTTCGGACTTTTATCCACAACCTTTAC
>NW_027468377.1:52500-55000 GCF_041734735.1 Babylonia areolata
ACCAGGCGTTGAGGAGTAGGCCTTTTTTTGAGGGCCCAGAAAGTATTTTGGCAATTGTAGCGAGGTTTTGGAGTTTTATCCACAACCTTTACCTGCCTTTTTTTTCTTTTTTTCCTTTTTTCTCTCTCCGAGCATGCCAAAGTTGATAGAAAACGCGGTTCGGCATGGACGGGAGCAGGCGTTGAGGAGTAGGCCTTTTTTTGAGGGCCCAGAAAGTATTTTGGCAATTTTTTACTTTTTTATCCACAACCTTTACCTGCCTTTTTTTTCTTTTTTCCTTTTTTCTCTCTCCGAGCATGCCAAAGTTGATAGAAAACGCGGTTCGGCATGGACGGGAGCAGGCGTTGAGGAGTAGGCCTTTTTTTGAGGGCCCAGAAAGTATTTTGGCAATTTTTTACTTTTTTATCCACAACCTTTACCTGCCTTTTTTTCTCTCCGAGCATGCCAAAGTTGAGAGAAAACGCCGTTTGGCATGGACGGGAGGAGGTGTGGAGGAGTAGTCCATTTTTGAATGGCAGCGGAAAGATTTTGGCAATTGTAGCGAGGTTCTTCGGACTTTTATCCACAACCTTTACCTGCCTTTTCCTCAGCGAGCATGCCAAAGTTGAGAGAAAACGCCCTTCGCCATTGACGGGACCAGACGTTGACGACTACGTCTTTCTTTTTTTCACGGCGCCTGAACGATTTGGGCAATTCTCCACAGCGCGTTTACTTTTTATCCACAACCTTTACCTGCCTTTTCCTCAGCGAGCATGCCAAAGTTGAGAGGAAAACGCCGTTTGGCATGGACAGGAGCAGGCGTTGACGACCAGGTCTTTTTTTTGGTCTTTTTTTTTCACAGCGCCGGAAGGATTCAGGCAATTCTCCAAAGCCGGTTACTTTTATCCACAACCTTTACTGGACCTTTTTTTTCTTTTTTTCCTTTTTTCTCTCTCCGAGCATGCCAAAGTTGATAGAAAACGCGGTTCGGCATGGACGGGAGCAGGCGTTGAGGAGTAGGCCTTTTTTTGAGGGCCCAGAAAGTATTTTGGCAATTTTTTACTTTTTTATCCACAACCTTTACCTGCCTTTTTTTCTCTCCGAGCATGCCAAAGTTGAGAGAAAACGCCGTTTGGCATGGACGGGAGGAGGTGTGGAGGAGTAGTCCATTTTTGAATGGCAGCGGAAAGATTTTGGCAATTGTAGCGAGGTTCTTCGGACTTTTATCCACAACCTTTACCTGCCTTTTCCTCAGCGAGCATGCCAAAGTTGAGAGAAAACGCCCTTCGCCATTGACGGGACCAGACGTTGACGACTACGTCTTTCTTTTTTTCACGGCGCCTGAACGATTTGGGCAATTCTCCACAGCGCGTTTACTTTTTATCCACAACCTTTACCTGCCTTTTCCTCAGCGAGCATGCCAAAGTTGAGAGGAAAACGCCGTTTGGCATGGACAGGAGCAGGCGTTGACGACCAGGTCTTTTTTTTGGTCTTTTTTTTTCACAGCGCCGGAAGGATTCAGGCAATTCTCCAAAGCCGGTTACTTTTATCCACAACCTTTACTGGACCTTTTTTTTCTTTTTTTCCTTTTTTCTCTCTCCGAGCATGCCAAAGTTGATAGAAAACGCGGTTCGGCATGGACGGGAGCAGGCGTTGAGGAGTAGGCCTTTTTTTGAGGGCCCAGAAAGTATTTTGGCAATTTTTTACTTTTTTATCCACAACCTTTACCTGCCTTTTTTTCTCTCCGAGCATGCCAAAGTTGAGAGAAAACGCCGTTTGGCATGGACGGGAGGAGGTGTGGAGGAGTAGTCCATTTTTGAATGGCAGCGGAAAGATTTTGGCAATTGTAGCGAGGTTCTTCGGACTTTTATCCACAACCTTTACCTGCCTTTTCCTCAGCGAGCATGCCAAAGTTGAGAGAAAACGCCCTTCGCCATTGACGGGACCAGACGTTGACGACTACGTCTTTCTTTTTTTCACGGCGCCTGAACGATTTGGGCAATTCTCCACAGCGCGTTTACTTTTTATCCACAACCTTTACCTGCCTTTTCCTCAGCGAGCATGCCAAAGTTGAGAGGAAAACGCCGTTTGGCATGGACAGGAGCAGGCGTTGACGACCAGGTCTTTTTTTTGGTCTTTTTTTTTCACAGCGCCGGAAGGATTCAGGCAATTCTCCAAAGCCGGTTACTTTTATCCACAACCTTTACTGGACCTTTTTTTTCTTTTTTTCCTTTTTTCTCTCTCCGAGCATGCCAAAGTTGATAGAAAACGCGGTTCGGCATGGACGGGAGCAGGCGTTGAGGAGTAGGCCTTTTTTTGAGGGCCCAGAAAGTATTTTGGCAATTTTTTACTTTTTTATCCACAACCTTTACCTGCCTTTTTTTCTCTCCGAGCATGCCAAAGTTGAGAGAAAACGCCGTTTGGCATGGACGGGAGGAGGTGTGGAGGAGTAGTCCATTTTTGAATGGCAGCGGAAAGATTTTGGCAATTGTAGCGAGGTTCTTCGGACTTTTATCCACAA
>NW_027468377.1:65000-67500 GCF_041734735.1 Babylonia areolata
CCTGGGGACCAGGCGTTGAGGAGTAGGCCTTTTTTTGAGGGCCCAGAAAGTATTTTGGCAATTGTAGCGAGGTTTTGGAGTTTTATCCACAACCTTTACCTGCCTTTTTTCTCTCTCCGAGCATGCCAAAGTTGATAGAAAACGCGGTTCGGCATGGACGGGAGCAGGCGTTGAGGAGTAGGCCTTTTTTTGAGGGCCCAGAAAGTATTTTGGCAATTTTTTACTTTTTTATCCACAACCTTTACCTGCCTTTTTTTTCTTTTTTTCCTTTTTTCTCTCTCCGAGCATGCCAAAGTTGATAGAAAACGCGGTTCGGCATGGACGGGAGCAGGCGTTGAGGAGTAGGCCTTTTTTTGAGGGCCCAGAAAGTATTTTGGCAATTTTTTACTTTTTTATCCACAACCTTTACCTGCCTTTTTTTCTCTCCGAGCATGCCAAAGTTGAGAGAAAACGCCGTTTGGCATGGACGGGAGGAGGTGTGGAGGAGTAGTCCATTTTTGAATGGCAGCGGAAAGATTTTGGCAATTGTAGCGAGGTTCTTCGGACTTTTATCCACAACCTTTACCTGCCTTTTCCTCAGCGAGCATGCCAAAGTTGAGAGAAAACGCCCTTCGCCATTGACGGGACCAGACGTTGACGACTACGTCTTTCTTTTTTTCACGGCGCCTGAACGATTTGGGCAATTCTCCACAGCGCGTTTACTTTTTATCCACAACCTTTACCTGCCTTTTCCTCAGCGAGCATGCCAAAGTTGAGAGGAAAACGCCGTTTGGCATGGACAGGAGCAGGCGTTGACGACCAGGTCTTTTTTTTGGTCTTTTTTTTTCACAGCGCCGGAAGGATTCAGGCAATTCTCCAAAGCCGGTTACTTTTATCCACAACCTTTACTGGACCTTTTTTTTCTTTTTTTCCTTTTTTCTCTCTCCGAGCATGCCAAAGTTGATAGAAAACGCGGTTCGGCATGGACGGGAGCAGGCGTTGAGGAGTAGGCCTTTTTTTGAGGGCCCAGAAAGTATTTTGGCAATTTTTTACTTTTTTATCCACAACCTTTACCTGCCTTTTTTTCTCTCCGAGCATGCCAAAGTTGAGAGAAAACGCCGTTTGGCATGGACGGGAGGAGGTGTGGAGGAGTAGTCCATTTTTGAATGGCAGCGGAAAGATTTTGGCAATTGTAGCGAGGTTCTTCGGACTTTTATCCACAACCTTTACCTGCCTTTTCCTCAGCGAGCATGCCAAAGTTGAGAGAAAACGCCCTTCGCCATTGACGGGACCAGACGTTGACGACTACGTCTTTCTTTTTTTCACGGCGCCTGAACGATTTGGGCAATTCTCCACAGCGCGTTTACTTTTTATCCACAACCTTTACCTGCCTTTTCCTCAGCGAGCATGCCAAAGTTGAGAGGAAAACGCCGTTTGGCATGGACAGGAGCAGGCGTTGACGACCAGGTCTTTTTTTTGGTCTTTTTTTTTCACAGCGCCGGAAGGATTCAGGCAATTCTCCAAAGCCGGTTACTTTTATCCACAACCTTTACTGGACCTTTTTTTTCTTTTTTTCCTTTTTTCTCTCTCCGAGCATGCCAAAGTTGATAGAAAACGCGGTTCGGCATGGACGGGAGCAGGCGTTGAGGAGTAGGCCTTTTTTTGAGGGCCCAGAAAGTATTTTGGCAATTTTTTACTTTTTTATCCACAACCTTTACCTGCCTTTTTTTCTCTCCGAGCATGCCAAAGTTGAGAGAAAACGCCGTTTGGCATGGACGGGAGGAGGTGTGGAGGAGTAGTCCATTTTTGAATGGCAGCGGAAAGATTTTGGCAATTGTAGCGAGGTTCTTCGGACTTTTATCCACAACCTTTACCTGCCTTTTCCTCAGCGAGCATGCCAAAGTTGAGAGAAAACGCCCTTCGCCATTGACGGGACCAGACGTTGACGACTACGTCTTTCTTTTTTTCACGGCGCCTGAACGATTTGGGCAATTCTCCACAGCGCGTTTACTTTTTATCCACAACCTTTACCTGCCTTTTCCTCAGCGAGCATGCCAAAGTTGAGAGGAAAACGCCGTTTGGCATGGACAGGAGCAGGCGTTGACGACCAGGTCTTTTTTTTGGTCTTTTTTTTTCACAGCGCCGGAAGGATTCAGGCAATTCTCCAAAGCCGGTTACTTTTATCCACAACCTTTACTGGACCTTTTTTTTCTTTTTTTCCTTTTTTCTCTCTCCGAGCATGCCAAAGTTGATAGAAAACGCGGTTCGGCATGGACGGGAGCAGGCGTTGAGGAGTAGGCCTTTTTTTGAGGGCCCAGAAAGTATTTTGGCAATTTTTTACTTTTTTATCCACAACCTTTACCTGCCTTTTTTTCTCTCCGAGCATGCCAAAGTTGAGAGAAAACGCCGTTTGGCATGGACGGGAGGAGGTGTGGAGGAGTAGTCCATTTTTGAATGGCAGCGGAAAGATTTTGGCAATTGTAGCGAGGTTCTTCGGACTTTTATCCACAACCTTTACCTG
>NW_027468377.1:77500-82500 GCF_041734735.1 Babylonia areolata
AGGCGTTGAGGAGTAGGCCTTTTTTTGAGGGCCCAGAAAGTATTTTGGCAATTGTAGCGAGGTTTTGGAGTTTTATCCACAACCTTTACCTGCCTTTTTTTCTCTCCGAGCATGCCAAAGTTGAGAGAAAACGCCGTTTGGCATGGACGGGAGGAGGTGTGGAGGAGTAGTCCATTTTTGAATGGCAGCGGAAAGATTTTGGCAATTGTAGCGAGGTTCTTCGGACTTTTATCCACAACCTTTACCTGCCTTTTCCTCAGCGAGCATGCCAAAGTTGAGAGAAAACGCCCTTCGCCATTGACGGGACCAGACGTTGACGACTACGTCTTTCTTTTTTTCACGGCGCCTGAACGATTTGGGCAATTCTCCACAGCGCGTTTACTTTTTATCCACAACCTTTACCTGCCTTTTCCTCAGCGAGCATGCCAAAGTTGAGAGGAAAACGCCGTTTGGCATGGACAGGAGCAGGCGTTGACGACCAGGTCTTTTTTTTGGTCTTTTTTTTTCACAGCGCCGGAAGGATTCAGGCAATTCTCCAAAGCCGGTTACTTTTATCCACAACCTTTACTGGACCTTTTTTTTCTTTTTTTCCTTTTTTCTCTCTCCGAGCATGCCAAAGTTGATAGAAAACGCGGTTCGGCATGGACGGGAGCAGGCGTTGAGGAGTAGGCCTTTTTTTGAGGGCCCAGAAAGTATTTTGGCAATTTTTTACTTTTTTATCCACAACCTTTACCTGCCTTTTTTTCTCTCCGAGCATGCCAAAGTTGAGAGAAAACGCCGTTTGGCATGGACGGGAGGAGGTGTGGAGGAGTAGTCCATTTTTGAATGGCAGCGGAAAGATTTTGGCAATTGTAGCGAGGTTCTTCGGACTTTTATCCACAACCTTTACCTGCCTTTTCCTCAGCGAGCATGCCAAAGTTGAGAGAAAACGCCCTTCGCCATTGACGGGACCAGACGTTGACGACTACGTCTTTCTTTTTTTCACGGCGCCTGAACGATTTGGGCAATTCTCCACAGCGCGTTTACTTTTTATCCACAACCTTTACCTGCCTTTTCCTCAGCGAGCATGCCAAAGTTGAGAGGAAAACGCCGTTTGGCATGGACAGGAGCAGGCGTTGACGACCAGGTCTTTTTTTTGGTCTTTTTTTTTCACAGCGCCGGAAGGATTCAGGCAATTCTCCAAAGCCGGTTACTTTTATCCACAACCTTTACTGGACCTTTTTTTTCTTTTTTTCCTTTTTTCTCTCTCCGAGCATGCCAAAGTTGATAGAAAACGCGGTTCGGCATGGACGGGAGCAGGCGTTGAGGAGTAGGCCTTTTTTTGAGGGCCCAGAAAGTATTTTGGCAATTTTTTACTTTTTTATCCACAACCTTTACCTGCCTTTTTTTCTCTCCGAGCATGCCAAAGTTGAGAGAAAACGCCGTTTGGCATGGACGGGAGGAGGTGTGGAGGAGTAGTCCATTTTTGAATGGCAGCGGAAAGATTTTGGCAATTGTAGCGAGGTTCTTCGGACTTTTATCCACAACCTTTACCTGCCTTTTCCTCAGCGAGCATGCCAAAGTTGAGAGAAAACGCCCTTCGCCATTGACGGGACCAGACGTTGACGACTACGTCTTTCTTTTTTTCACGGCGCCTGAACGATTTGGGCAATTCTCCACAGCGCGTTTACTTTTTATCCACAACCTTTACCTGCCTTTTCCTCAGCGAGCATGCCAAAGTTGAGAGGAAAACGCCGTTTGGCATGGACAGGAGCAGGCGTTGACGACCAGGTCTTTTTTTTGGTCTTTTTTTTTCACAGCGCCGGAAGGATTCAGGCAATTCTCCAAAGCCGGTTACTTTTATCCACAACCTTTACTGGACCTTTTTTTTCTTTTTTTCCTTTTTTCTCTCTCCGAGCATGCCAAAGTTGATAGAAAACGCGGTTCGGCATGGACGGGAGCAGGCGTTGAGGAGTAGGCCTTTTTTTGAGGGCCCAGAAAGTATTTTGGCAATTTTTTACTTTTTTATCCACAACCTTTACCTGCCTTTTTTTCTCTCCGAGCATGCCAAAGTTGAGAGAAAACGCCGTTTGGCATGGACGGGAGGAGGTGTGGAGGAGTAGTCCATTTTTGAATGGCAGCGGAAAGATTTTGGCAATTGTAGCGAGGTTCTTCGGACTTTTATCCACAACCTTTACCTGCCTTTTCCTCAGCGAGCATGCCAAAGTTGAGAGAAAACGCCCTTCGCCATTGACGGGACCAGACGTTGACGACTACGTCTTTCTTTTTTTCACGGCGCCTGAACGATTTGGGCAATTCTCCACAGCGCGTTTACTTTTTATCCACAACCTTTACCTGCCTTTTCCTCAGCGAGCATGCCAAAGTTGAGAGGAAAACGCCGTTTGGCATGGACAGGAGCAGGCGTTGACGACCAGGTCTTTTTTTTGGTCTTTTTTTTTCACAGCGCCGGAAGGATTCAGGCAATTCTCCAAAGCCGGTTACTTTTATCCACAACCTTTACTGGACCTTTTTTTTCTTTTTTTCCTTTTTTCTCTCTCCGAGCATGCCAAAGTTGATAGAAAACGCGGTTCGGCATGGACGGGAGCAGGCGTTGAGGAGTAGGCCTTTTTTTGAGGGCCCAGAAAGTATTTTGGCAATTTTTTACTTTTTTATCCACAACCTTTACCTGCCTTTTTTTCTCTCCGAGCATGCCAAAGTTGAGAGAAAACGCCGTTTGGCATGGACGGGAGGAGGTGTGGAGGAGTAGTCCATTTTTGAATGGCAGCGGAAAGATTTTGGCAATTGTAGCGAGGTTCTTCGGACTTTTATCCACAACCTTTACCTGCCTTTTCCTCAGCGAGCATGCCAAAGTTGAGAGAAAACGCCCTTCGCCATTGACGGGACCAGACGTTGACGACTACGTCTTTCTTTTTTTCACGGCGCCTGAACGATTTGGGCAATTCTCCACAGCGCGTTTACTTTTTATCCACAACCTTTACCTGCCTTTTCCTCAGCGAGCATGCCAAAGTTGAGAGGAAAACGCCGTTTGGCATGGACAGGAGCAGGCGTTGACGACCAGGTCTTTTTTTTGGTCTTTTTTTTTCACAGCGCCGGAAGGATTCAGGCAATTCTCCAAAGCCGGTTACTTTTATCCACAACCTTTACTGGACCTTTTTTTTCTTTTTTTCCTTTTTTCTCTCTCCGAGCATGCCAAAGTTGATAGAAAACGCGGTTCGGCATGGACGGGAGCAGGCGTTGAGGAGTAGGCCTTTTTTTGAGGGCCCAGAAAGTATTTTGGCAATTTTTTACTTTTTTATCCACAACCTTTACCTGCCTTTTTTTCTCTCCGAGCATGCCAAAGTTGAGAGAAAACGCCGTTTGGCATGGACGGGAGGAGGTGTGGAGGAGTAGTCCATTTTTGAATGGCAGCGGAAAGATTTTGGCAATTGTAGCGAGGTTCTTCGGACTTTTATCCACAACCTTTACCTGCCTTTTCCTCAGCGAGCATGCCAAAGTTGAGAGAAAACGCCCTTCGCCATTGACGGGACCAGACGTTGACGACTACGTCTTTCTTTTTTTCACGGCGCCTGAACGATTTGGGCAATTCTCCACAGCGCGTTTACTTTTTATCCACAACCTTTACCTGCCTTTTCCTCAGCGAGCATGCCAAAGTTGAGAGGAAAACGCCGTTTGGCATGGACAGGAGCAGGCGTTGACGACCAGGTCTTTTTTTTGGTCTTTTTTTTTCACAGCGCCGGAAGGATTCAGGCAATTCTCCAAAGCCGGTTACTTTTATCCACAACCTTTACTGGACCTTTTTTTTCTTTTTTTCCTTTTTTCTCTCTCCGAGCATGCCAAAGTTGATAGAAAACGCGGTTCGGCATGGACGGGAGCAGGCGTTGAGGAGTAGGCCTTTTTTTGAGGGCCCAGAAAGTATTTTGGCAATTTTTTACTTTTTTATCCACAACCTTTACCTGCCTTTTTTTCTCTCCGAGCATGCCAAAGTTGAGAGAAAACGCCGTTTGGCATGGACGGGAGGAGGTGTGGAGGAGTAGTCCATTTTTGAATGGCAGCGGAAAGATTTTGGCAATTGTAGCGAGGTTCTTCGGACTTTTATCCACAACCTTTACCTGCCTTTTCCTCAGCGAGCATGCCAAAGTTGAGAGAAAACGCCCTTCGCCATTGACGGGACCAGACGTTGACGACTACGTCTTTCTTTTTTTCACGGCGCCTGAACGATTTGGGCAATTCTCCACAGCGCGTTTACTTTTTATCCACAACCTTTACCTGCCTTTTCCTCAGCGAGCATGCCAAAGTTGAGAGGAAAACGCCGTTTGGCATGGACAGGAGCAGGCGTTGACGACCAGGTCTTTTTTTTGGTCTTTTTTTTTCACAGCGCCGGAAGGATTCAGGCAATTCTCCAAAGCCGGTTACTTTTATCCACAACCTTTACTGGACCTTTTTTTTCTTTTTTTCCTTTTTTCTCTCTCCGAGCATGCCAAAGTTGATAGAAAACGCGGTTCGGCATGGACGGGAGCAGGCGTTGAGGAGTAGGCCTTTTTTTGAGGGCCCAGAAAGTATTTTGGCAATTTTTTACTTTTTTATCCACAACCTTTACCTGCCTTTTTTTCTCTCCGAGCATGCCAAAGTTGAGAGAAAACGCCGTTTGGCATGGACGGGAGGAGGTGTGGAGGAGTAGTCCATTTTTGAATGGCAGCGGAAAGATTTTGGCAATTGTAGCGAGGTTCTTCGGACTTTTATCCACAACCTTTACCTGCCTTTTCCTCAGCGAGCATGCCAAAGTTGAGAGAAAACGCCCTTCGCCATTGACGGGACCAGACGTTGACGACTACGTCTTTCTTTTTTTCACGGCGCCTGAACGATTTGGGCAATTCTCCACAGCGCGTTTACTTTTTATCCACAACCTTTACCTGCCTTTTCCTCAGCGAGCATGCCAAAGTTGAGAGGAAAACGCCGTTTGGCATGGACAGGAGCAGGCGTTGACGACCAGGTCTTTTTTT
>NW_027468377.1:87500-90000 GCF_041734735.1 Babylonia areolata
TTTCCCCGAGGGGTCGGAGCTGGTCGGCATGTATTAGCTCTAGAATTACCACAGTTATCCAAGTAAATTTGGATCATCTAAGGAACCTCGACTGATTTAATGAGCCATTCGCGGTTTCACCGTACGAGGGTGTGAACTTAGACATGCATGGCTTAATCTTTGAGACAAGCATATGACTACTGGCAGGATCAACCAGAATGCAACCCGTATTCTGCGTGCCCCCGGGAGACGGTTGCAGCGCCAGTTGGGACCGCTGCTCACAGAAACGAGGGCTGAGCTCTTTCCGTGGGCGGTCCGCGGCAGCACTATCAACTGAAACCACCGGACAACAGATTCAGGGCCTGAGAGTGCAACGAATCCATCGGTCTCGGCGGGAGGCGCGCCAAGAAGAAGAAGGAGGAGGAGGAGACCAGACCGGACCGGACCGGACCCCACCCTTTCTTCCTCCTCGACACCGTCTCCCGCCCGTTTCCACGTGCCGGACGACGCCCGGTTAGAGACGGGCGCGCCCTTGACGAGATGAAGCAGGCGTTACGCTTTGGGACGCCGAAGGGGCTGGGGAGCACCAACGACCGTCAGTGAGGGAGGAGAGAAAACGCTTCTCTCGACCCGTCGTCAGCGAACGCACCGAACCTTCTACGGACCGTGAGACGCCGGCCGACAAGCCGAGCCCCGGCAAAGGAAGCCCGGCGAGGCGGCCGTGCGCGTTCACACTTGGACGCGCAGGCGGGAAGCTCGGCAGCCGGGCGGGTAGCCTGCGGGGAGCTGGTGGGCTCCCGAGACTCCCGTCCCCCGACTCGGGCCTCGCACGCCGAGCGGTCGCTAGCTTGCCAGTGCAAAAGACAGAAGCGCGGGGGCAGTAAAGCCAGGCGGACGGGTCGACCGTTGCCGGCTGTGCGCCGACCGGAGCGATCCGCCACGCCACGCCGCGTCCCCCACAACCAGGGTGTCGCATAAGGCGCTGCGAAGGTGGACCTTGATCCACATTGGGCAGAGCCTGAGTTGAGGCCCCCCAGCACGTGCCTGGGGACCAGGCGTTGAGGAGTAGGCCTTTTTTTGAGGGCCCAGAAAGTATTTTGGCAATTGTAGCGAGGTTTTGGAGTTTTATCCACAACCTTTACCTGCCTTTTTTTCTCTCCGAGCATGCCAAAGTTGAGAGAAAACGCCGTTTGGCATGGACGGGAGAACGACTACGTCCTTTCTTTTTTTCACGGCGCCTGAACGATTTGGGCAATTCTACGCGTTACTTTTTTTCCACAACCTTTACCTGCCTTTTCCTCAGCGAGCATGCCAAAGTTGAGAGGAAAACGCCGTTTGGCATGGACAGGAGCAGGCGTTGACGACCAGGTCTTTTTTTGGTCTTTTTTTTTCACAGCGCCGGAAGGATTCAGGCAATTCTCCAAAGCCGGTTACTTTTATCCACAACCTTTACTGGACCTTTTTTTTCTTTTTTTCCTTTTTTCTCTCTCCGAGCATGCCAAAGTTGATAGAAAACGCGGTTCGGCATGGACGGGAGCAGGCGTTGAGGAGTAGGCCTTTTTTTGAGGGCCCAGAAAGTATTTTGGCAATTTTTTACTTTTTTATCCACAACCTTTACCTGCCTTTTTTTCTCTCCGAGCATGCCAAAGTTGAGAGAAAACGCCGTTTGGCATGGACGGGAGGAGGTGTGGAGGAGTAGTCCATTTTTGAATGGCAGCGGAAAGATTTTGGCAATTGTAGCGAGGTTCTTCGGACTTTTATCCACAACCTTTACCTGCCTTTTCCTCAGCGAGCATGCCAAAGTTGAGAGAAAACGCCCTTCGCCATTGACGGGACCAGACGTTGACGACTACGTCTTTCTTTTTTTCACGGCGCCTGAACGATTTGGGCAATTCTCCACAGCGCGTTTACTTTTTATCCACAACCTTTACCTGCCTTTTCCTCAGCGAGCATGCCAAAGTTGAGAGGAAAACGCCGTTTGGCATGGACAGGAGCAGGCGTTGACGACCAGGTCTTTTTTTTGGTCTTTTTTTTTCACAGCGCCGGAAGGATTCAGGCAATTCTCCAAAGCCGGTTACTTTTATCCACAACCTTTACTGGACCTTTTTTTTCTTTTTTTCCTTTTTTCTCTCTCCGAGCATGCCAAAGTTGATAGAAAACGCGGTTCGGCATGGACGGGAGCAGGCGTTGAGGAGTAGGCCTTTTTTTGAGGGCCCAGAAAGTATTTTGGCAATTTTTTACTTTTTTATCCACAACCTTTACCTGCCTTTTTTTCTCTCCGAGCATGCCAAAGTTGAGAGAAAACGCCGTTTGGCATGGACGGGAGGAGGTGTGGAGGAGTAGTCCATTTTTGAATGGCAGCGGAAAGATTTTGGCAATTGTAGCGAGGTTCTTCGGACTTTTATCCACAACCTTTACCTGCCTTTTCCTCAGCGAGCATGCCAAAGTTGAGAGAAAACGCCCTTCGCCATTGACGGGACCAGACGTTGACGACTACGTCTTTCTTTTTTTCACGGCGCCT
>NW_027468377.1:100000-102500 GCF_041734735.1 Babylonia areolata
CCGAGCATGCCAAAGTTGAGAGAAAACGCCGTTTGGCATGGACGGGAGGAGGTGTGGAGGAGTAGTCCATTTTTGAATGGCAGCGGAAAGATTTTGGCAATTGTAGCGAGGTTCTTCGGACTTTTATCCACAACCTTTACCTGCCTTTTCCTCAGCGAGCATGCCAAAGTTGAGAGAAAACGCCCTTCGCCATTGACGGGACCAGACGTTGACGACTACGTCTTTCTTTTTTTCACGGCGCCTGAACGATTTGGGCAATTCTCCACAGCGCGTTTACTTTTTATCCACAACCTTTACCTGCCTTTTCCTCAGCGAGCATGCCAAAGTTGAGAGGAAAACGCCGTTTGGCATGGACAGGAGCAGGCGTTGACGACCAGGTCTTTTTTTTGGTCTTTTTTTTTCACAGCGCCGGAAGGATTCAGGCAATTCTCCAAAGCCGGTTACTTTTATCCACAACCTTTACTGGACCTTTTTTTTCTTTTTTTCCTTTTTTCTCTCTCCGAGCATGCCAAAGTTGATAGAAAACGCGGTTCGGCATGGACGGGAGCAGGCGTTGAGGAGTAGGCCTTTTTTTGAGGGCCCAGAAAGTATTTTGGCAATTTTTTACTTTTTTATCCACAACCTTTACCTGCCTTTTTTTCTCTCCGAGCATGCCAAAGTTGAGAGAAAACGCCGTTTGGCATGGACGGGAGGAGGTGTGGAGGAGTAGTCCATTTTTGAATGGCAGCGGAAAGATTTTGGCAATTGTAGCGAGGTTCTTCGGACTTTTATCCACAACCTTTACCTGCCTTTTCCTCAGCGAGCATGCCAAAGTTGAGAGAAAACGCCCTTCGCCATTGACGGGACCAGACGTTGACGACTACGTCTTTCTTTTTTTCACGGCGCCTGAACGATTTGGGCAATTCTCCACAGCGCGTTTACTTTTTATCCACAACCTTTACCTGCCTTTTCCTCAGCGAGCATGCCAAAGTTGAGAGGAAAACGCCGTTTGGCATGGACAGGAGCAGGCGTTGACGACCAGGTCTTTTTTTTGGTCTTTTTTTTTCACAGCGCCGGAAGGATTCAGGCAATTCTCCAAAGCCGGTTACTTTTATCCACAACCTTTACTGGACCTTTTTTTTCTTTTTTTCCTTTTTTCTCTCTCCGAGCATGCCAAAGTTGATAGAAAACGCGGTTCGGCATGGACGGGAGCAGGCGTTGAGGAGTAGGCCTTTTTTTGAGGGCCCAGAAAGTATTTTGGCAATTTTTTACTTTTTTATCCACAACCTTTACCTGCCTTTTTTTCTCTCCGAGCATGCCAAAGTTGAGAGAAAACGCCGTTTGGCATGGACGGGAGGAGGTGTGGAGGAGTAGTCCATTTTTGAATGGCAGCGGAAAGATTTTGGCAATTGTAGCGAGGTTCTTCGGACTTTTATCCACAACCTTTACCTGCCTTTTCCTCAGCGAGCATGCCAAAGTTGAGAGAAAACGCCCTTCGCCATTGACGGGACCAGACGTTGACGACTACGTCTTTCTTTTTTTCACGGCGCCTGAACGATTTGGGCAATTCTCCACAGCGCGTTTACTTTTTATCCACAACCTTTACCTGCCTTTTCCTCAGCGAGCATGCCAAAGTTGAGAGGAAAACGCCGTTTGGCATGGACAGGAGCAGGCGTTGACGACCAGGTCTTTTTTTTGGTCTTTTTTTTTCACAGCGCCGGAAGGATTCAGGCAATTCTCCAAAGCCGGTTACTTTTATCCACAACCTTTACTGGACCTTTTTTTTCTTTTTTTCCTTTTTTCTCTCTCCGAGCATGCCAAAGTTGATAGAAAACGCGGTTCGGCATGGACGGGAGCAGGCGTTGAGGAGTAGGCCTTTTTTTGAGGGCCCAGAAAGTATTTTGGCAATTTTTTACTTTTTTATCCACAACCTTTACCTGCCTTTTTTTCTCTCCGAGCATGCCAAAGTTGAGAGAAAACGCCGTTTGGCATGGACGGGAGGAGGTGTGGAGGAGTAGTCCATTTTTGAATGGCAGCGGAAAGATTTTGGCAATTGTAGCGAGGTTCTTCGGACTTTTATCCACAACCTTTACCTGCCTTTTCCTCAGCGAGCATGCCAAAGTTGAGAGAAAACGCCCTTCGCCATTGACGGGACCAGACGTTGACGACTACGTCTTTCTTTTTTTCACGGCGCCTGAACGATTTGGGCAATTCTCCACAGCGCGTTTACTTTTTATCCACAACCTTTACCTGCCTTTTCCTCAGCGAGCATGCCAAAGTTGAGAGAAAACGCCCTTCGCCATTGACGGGACATATGAATACAATAAAAGGAAACAAAATGATAAAGTATATGAATGTGGTAGTGTGGACTGAAGTTTGTCGTGTCTGTGTGTTGTTGTGTATTAATAACTCGTAGTCAAGTCAGTGAGTTGTGGGTGCAGTTATAAATCAGAAAGCCTGTACTTGTTATCCACAGCCTTTACCTTTTCTTTCCTTTCCTTTTTTCTTCTTTCTGCAGTTG
>NW_027468378.1:2500-5000 GCF_041734735.1 Babylonia areolata
TGTGTTGCTCGGTCTATTGTATTTGGAAAGGCCCACAGAGACTCTGTTCCGTTTTGAAGAAATTTGCGCAATGTTGGTTTGGAAATGATGCCGATATTTGTTTGATTTGCAAAGCATCGTGCTCTACCTTTCATGTTAGATTTGCGGCCGCTCCCTCTCTCTGCTTTTATTTCTTTGAGGCGATCAATGGTGTGATGGCCTTGTACCTGTTCTTTTTGGTATTCTTTGACTTTTCTGAGGATTTCCGATTTTCCTAGATGTAGGCTGCTCGTTGGTGTTGCGTTACCAGCAAGTCTGTCAGCTCGCTCATTTCCCTTAACACCTGCATGTCCCGGGCAGTATGACCATGTGAGTTTTTTAATCTGAAAGTTGCGCATTGCGTTATGCCACTCTGGGCTTCCCATTCCGTTTTCAATTTTCTGTATGAGGTTCATTGAGTCGGTTAGGATCATGGCATGTTGGTTTCCGGGCGTATGGAAGGACGATAGCCACTGGAGGGCATGTGTCACGGCTTCAACTTCCATCGTTAGGCTGGAGGTTGTGACTTTGTAGGCAGCATTCTCTTCCCAAATTGTTTTTCCATTTTGTTTCGCAGTGAATCCCCAGCCAGACTGGTCTTTGGTGACTGAGCCATCTGTGTATATGATGATGTCCTCTTCTTTACTGTTTTCTTCTATAAGCAGCTTCACTTCCGCATCAGTTTTGCCCTCTGGCCATTCCCGACAATGTCTTCCTAGAGTGGGTGAAATGACTGTGTTGAATAGATGGTTGAGGTTTTCGGGGTTTTTCTCCCATTCTTTTGTTTCTTTCAGGTCTTGAAGTCGGCATACTAGCTGGATTGTGTCTTCTGCTTGCCCCATCCATGATCTTCCTCGTCCTAGACGGCTGCCTTTTTGTTCTTTGACTGCGTCATGCAGTGGGTTTTGAGGGTTTTCTAATGCTTTGAAGTAGGTCTTGACCTGTTCTAACTTGTTTCTGGCCTGCACTGAAGGAAGGTCAAGCAGGTATCGCATGGTTTCTGTGGGCGTGTCTTTTGTTGTTCCAAGGATCAGCCTCATAGCTTTATTTTGGACTCTTTCTAATTTTAGGAGGTTGCTTTGAGACGGTGTTGTTAGCCCAAGTCCGTAGTCGATCACACTGAGGACGAGTGATTGGTATAGCAGGAAGAGGTGGCGTTGTTCAATTCCTTTGGTTGCCATTGCTTTTAAGACTGAAAGGCCCTTTTTGCATTTGAGAACAGTGTTTTCCGTATGTTTTCTGAAGGTCAGCATCCTGTCGAAGTGTATTCCTAGGTAGCGTAGGCATTCAGTTTTCTCAATTTGAATCCCATCGAATGACACAGAAGGTGGTGATTTGCTCGCGGTTTTGTTGTTGAGGGTGCACAGCAACGTTTGGGCTTTCGCTGGATTGATGGAAGATCCTGTGTCTTTGCACCATTGAGCAATATTGTTTAGTTGTTTCTGGACGGCTTCAGTTCTTTCCTGAGCATTTTTTGAAGTTTTGAAGACCAGGCCGTCATCCGCAAGGGTAAGCACCCGAGCAATTCCATTGTTGTTTAAGTCTGCAAGGCCCTTCGTGTAGACATTGTAGAGGACAGGAGAGAGTGGAGACCCTTGTGGCAGTCCCATGGATAGTTTAGAAGGTGCAGACATCCAATCTGCGAGGCGTAGGACGACGGTTCTTTCCTGAAGCGCTGCTGCTATCCATCTTGTCAGTGTCAAACTTACTCCATACCTTAGTAGCAGCTCCATGAGGTGCGCAAACTGGACTTTATTGTAGGCATCTTCAAGGTCAATTGCTACTGCTAGTGTTTCTTCTTTTCTTTGAAATCCTTCATACACCTCATATGCAAAAGCAGCTGCATTTTCCCATGTGGACTTGCCTGTTCTGTAACCACCTTGATTTGAAGGGAGAATGTGCCTGTGTTCAAGATCCCTTGCAAGTTTCCTGGCTATCATGCGTTCCATGAGCTTTCCAACAATGTTTTGCATGGTTAGGATCCGGTAGCCGCTTACCTGACGATGGTCCTTTCCTGGTTTTGGTATGGGTTTTAAGAAGCTGTGTGTCCAGTCCTCCGGCACCTGTCCATTGTGGAGACTGTTTTGATATAGATTGAAAAGTTTGCTTCTGTCTTCTTCCGATAGCTCCTTGATGTCTGAGTAACGAACTTTGTCTGGGCCAGGAGCCGATTCTTTCTTGCATTTAGCTATTGCCTCGTTTAGATCATCCATTGTCAAGTCATCATCAGGTCCAGTCTGCATAAGGGTTTGGTTTAACTCCTCAACATATTTCTTTTTCTCATCTAAGTTTCTTTGATCACTCTGTTGTATGAAACGTTTGAGCAAGGCAGATCCTTTTTCTTCATTTGTCTTAAGCTTGGTTCCGTCAGTGTCTAACATGTCTGGGGTTGTTGTTGTGCACGTTTTCCCTTCCATGCGACGATAAAATTGCCAGAACTCTGTCAATGTTGTGTCATAACTGAGTGCCTCGCAAAACTGTT
>NW_027468378.1:10000-104058 GCF_041734735.1 Babylonia areolata
ATTAATCAACTTCACAGAAAAATCACTTATCTTTGCTTTGACGCTTGTAGGCTGTCTTTCACATACACATACATACTGGTCTCAGTGGTCTTAACACTTGACCCGTTTCGGCCCTATACACAATTTCAAATACTGCCCACACACACTTCTCTCGTGGTGGGTCCGCCAAGTATTACACAACTGCAACGGTCAGTCTGCGCGCGCTCCCAGCCGGTGCTGCACCGCTTATAGGCCCCCTCTGTCATTCACTAACAATTCAACACCTAAACAACGATGGGATGACAAGTTTTGATCCCTCTCACTAATTTACTAATAATTCAAGCATTAAACAATAACGCGATAACAAATTATTAATCAGCTTCACAGAAAAATCACTTATCTTTGCTTTGACGCTTGTAGGCTGTCCTTTCACATACACATACATACTGGTCTCAGTGGTCTTAACACTTGACCGTTTCGGCCCTATACACAATTTCAAATACTGCCCACACACACTTCTCTCGTGGTGGGTCCGCCAAGTATTACACACTGCAACGGTCAGTCTGCGCGCGCTCCCAGCCGGTGCTGCACCGCTTATAGGCCCCCTCTGTCATTCACTAACAATTCAACACCTAAACAACGATGGGATGACAAGTTTTGATCCCTCTCACTAATTTACTAATAATTCAAGCATTAAACAATAACGCGATAACAAATTATTAATCAACTTCACAGAAAAATCACTTATCTTTGCTTTGACGCTTGTAGGCTGTCTTTCACATACACATACATACTGGTCTCAGTGGTCTTAACACTTGACCGTTTCGGCCCTATACACAATTTCAAATACTCTGCCCAGCAGATGTGATGTAACATAGATTTGTCCGAACGCAGTGACGCCTCTTGAGAAACTGAAACTGGAACTGGAACTCAGCTACAGGTCATTGTGACACAGCTATACATCCCCACTCCTTTTCTTCCATCTTTCTCCACCATACGCCTGTCTATAACAATAATAACAATGATGATAACAACAACAACAATAACAACAGTAATAATGATGATTAAAAATCATCATCATCATCATTATTATTATTATTATCATTATCATTATTATAATTGTAGTTGTTGTTGTAAATGAAGAATGGCATTTCTTTTTCTTCTGCGTTCGTGGGGTGCAACTCCCACGTTCTCTAGTATATGATTATATACGGGTGGGCTTTTATGTTTATTACTGTTTCTAGCCCGCCACGTACGCATAGGAAGCCATACTCCGTGTTCTTGTTTCCATAACCCACCGAATGCTGACATGGATCAATGGGATCTTTAACGTGAGCATTTGATACTCTGCATGCGCATACACACGAAGGGTGTTCAGGCATTATCACGTGCCATTGACCCTCACAGTTTGAAGCCCAGTGCTTTGACTAGTCGGCTGCTGCGCCTGTCATAATGGCATTGACAGAATTCAGTTCGGTTTCGCAAGAGCCGTCACCGCATTCGGACAATCCATATACGCTACACCATGTTTTGTTGAGCGGATGCCGAGCAGTATTTATAGGCCCAAAGCGTAATTATCCCGTAACAACGCCCAGACGGACCAAGCCCTGGACGACTTCACATTAAGGGTTTTGTTGTTGTTGTTGTGTGTATGTGTATGTGTGTGTGTGTGTGTTGGGGCTCATGTACGTTTATGTGTATTTGATTGTGCTTTCATATCTGTGAAACTGCATGTTTGTTGCATATCTGTTATGCATGTGTGTGCGTGTATGTGTGGATGTGTGTCTGCATGTTTAACATTTATTTGCTTATTTATCATCATTGTTGTCTTTTTGTGTGTGTGTGCGCGTAGAGTTGACTTCATCAAGATTTTGCACCTTATAAATATTATTAGTAGTAGTATTTTATGTATTTATCTTTTTTTTAAATTTATTTATTATTTTTTCTAATTTAATTTGTGTGTGTGTGTGTGTGTGTGTGTGTGTGTGTGTTGTGTGTGTGTGTGTGTGTGTGTGTGTGTGTGTGTGTGTGTGTGTGTGTGTGATTGTGTGCTTTTTTTTTCTCAAGGTCTGACTAAGAGCGTTGGGTTACGTTGCTGGTCAGGCATCTGCTTGGCAGATGTTGTGTAGCGTATATGGATTTGACCGAACGCAGTGACGCCTCCTTGAGCTACTGATACTGTTGTTGTTTTTTCCAAGGGGTCGTAAAGTTCCACTTCTCGCGCTGAACTCCAGAACATGGTCACCGAACTACAAATGAGGGCTTCGTCATTATTGTTCAGACGCACCTAGTTTTATTCGGTCCGCACGTGTATATTCGTTTTGTCCACCAGAAAGAATATTTTCTATAAGTTTTTAATAAGGTGAACAGCTCATTTACAGCTGGTTCATTGGATGGGAGCCTGTAGAGAGTCTTTCGTTGGCAGGACGAACGAGTAGAGGAAGCACAGACTTCTTCCTTTACTGGAATGGGTCCTGAGGTGTGAGTGAACACCGATGCTGGATGAACCACAGCGTACTCAAGTAGTTAAGATCGCCATGGGATGAACAAAACCGTCTCCACACACTGCAGGGAAAAGAGACCAAGGGTACAGTCCCTTGTCTGTACCTCTTCTGTTTGTTTTGAAGAGCTGTTTGCCTCAAAATTGTTCATCTCCTTTGCGCAGACATGTCTTCGTCGGTCGCGCTTTTTGGTCGTCGCTGCCCAGTTCAGTTTAGTTCAGTTACTCAAGGAGGCGTCGCTGGGTTCGGATAAATCCATACACGTTACACAACATCTGCTGAACAGATGCCGGACCAGCAGCGTAAACCAACGCGCTCAGTCAGGCCATGGTTACTACGTCCCAGGTTGAGCGATCAACGTCACGACGGACAGCTCCTCGGGTTGGTCTCAGTGGGTTTATTTACGTACCTGTAGAAGGCTGTGTGAGTTAAGTAACGCTAAAGACTGAGCAGCTGGTGCCCATCTCAGTGTTGACGAATTTTTCTTTCATAAATATGTCTTCGTTTTTCGTGATTTTTTTCCTTTTTTTCTTCTTCTTTATTTATTTTATTTTATTTTTTTACGATAGGTTTATGACAGTACGTCGGTGTCGATGTAAAGCTTTTCATTAACATTTCCAGCAGCAATATAACTTCCGTCAAAAAAGTGAATAGTCCTAAGTGCAAAGCTTCCTTTATATTTCTTATTAGATAAGATTTTGTCAATCAGGTTCTTGTGTTTAATGAAAAAACAACAACAACAAGTACTATGAGCAACACAAAAGGGAGAAGGGAGAAAAAAAAATCGTATATAATTATGATCCAAATATTTTCATCAATAAAATGTCAATTTACGCAAAGAAAATCATGTTGACACATACAAAATATGCAAACATGCATCCCCTAGCCCTCTACTCCCCGTTCCACCCCACCCCCGAAATTAATGATAAAATAAAATGGTATCAATTTAAATAAAATAAAAACACAAAAGCACGTTTTCGAAGACAGCAAAAAGACACACATAAAATGACGAACAGCTCGATTACATTTTGGGGGGTGGGGTGTGTGTGTGTGTGTGTGTTTTTATTTGTTTGTTGTTGTTGTTGTTGTTGGGTGTGTTTTTTTTGTTGATGTTGTTTTGGGGGGAGAGGGGGGAAGGAGGGGGGGTGTTGTTTTGTTTTGTTTTTGCGCGAACGGTAATAATTTTGTGTATGAGTGTATCCTCGTGCACGTATCCTGCACATGAAAAACAACAACAAACAAAAACGTTAACAGTTAGCACGAATCCAGCAAGAAATTCAAACAGCACAAGATGACCATATCAAAAACATCGATTATATACCTGCATGCCGCATCAGTTAAATCAGTTACCTGCTGTCGTGACGACGGACGGATGACGACACAATGACGTGTGTTCTACGTCACAGCAGCACTCCTCGGGGCGTGGCGCTCTCCTCACCGCGAGGTTCGGATCACACTTCGTCATGTGAGCGGACCACTGAGCCTCGTTCTCACCCAGGGCTGTGTTCTGGGTGAGGTGGGCAGGGGGAGGAGGCTTGTGGTCCGGTCCTTCAGTAGGAGCCAGCAAGCTCTGGACACTGAAGGCTTTGGCACGGGGACTGAGCATGACTATGACTATGAGTCCTCAGACACTGAAGGCTTTGGCACGGAGACTGAGCATGACTATGACCATGGTCCTCACACACTGAAGGCTTTGGCACGGGGACTGAGCATGACTATGACTATGGTCCTCACACACAAAAGGCTTTGTCATGGGGACTGAGCATGACTATGACCATGGTCCTCAAACACTGAAGGCTTTGGCACGTAGACTGAGCATGACTATGACTATGAGTCCTCAGACACTGAAGGCTTTGGCACGGAGACTGAGCATGACTATGACCATGGTCCTCAGACACTGAAGGCTTTGGCACGGGGACTAAGCATGGCTATGACTATGGTCCTCACAAACTGAAGGTTTTGGCACAGGGACTAAGCATGACTATGGTCCTCAAACACTGAAGGTTTTGGCACAGGGACTAAGCATGACTATGACTATGGTCCTCAAACACTTAAGCCTTTGGTACAGGGATTGGGGATTACTATTACTATGGTCTTCACTCAATGAAGGATTTGGTACAGGGATTGGGGATAACTATAACTATGGTCTTCACTCAATGAAGGCTTTGGTACAGGGATTGGGGATTACTATAACTATGGTCTTCACTCAGTGAAGCCTTTGGTACAGGGATTGGGGATTACTATTACTATGGTCTTCACTCAATGAAGGCTTTGGTACAGGGATTGGGGATAACTATAACTATGGTCTTCACTCAATCAAGGCTTTGGTACAGGGATTGGGGATAACTATAACTATGGTCTTCACACACTGAAGGCTTTGGTACAGGGATTGGGGATTACTATAACTATGGTCCTCACACACCCAAGGATTGAGCAGATTTAACTATGACAAAGGTCTTCACACGCTTTAGCCACTTGTGCTGGAGCTGAGCGCACGGAAGGCTTTGGCACATTGACTAACCACGATGACAACAACGATCCTCACAGGCTGAAGTCACTTGTACAGGCAGTCAGCATCATGATAACAGCGGTCCTCACAGGCTGAAGTCACTTGTACAGGCAGTCAGCATCATGATAACAGCAGTCCTCACAGGCTGAAGTCACTTGTACAGGCAGTCAGCATCATGATAACAGCGGTCCTCACAGGCTGAAGTCACTTGTACAGGCAGTCAGCATCATGATAACAGCGGTCCTCACAGGCTGAAGTCACTTGTACAGGCAATCAGCATCATGATAACAGCGGTCCTCACAGGCTGAAGTCACTTGTACAGGCAGTCAGCATCATGATAACAGCGGTCCTCACAGGCTGAAGTCACTTGTACAGGCAATCAGCATCATGATAACAGCAGTCCCCACGCGCTGGTGGTTGTGGCACAGAGACTGGGGATGACTCTAACAATGGTCCTAGCACACTGAAGCCGTGGAGACCAACAGTATGTTCTCACGTTGGCCAACCGCCCACCTTGGCTCAAGACTCGGCTTCAGTCATTCATTTGGGACGAACGATGGTCCTCGATCTTCAAACTGTGCCAACAGACATGTTTCCGTCAGGTCTCTTTTCCTTCGACAGAACAAACAGAAGATAGCGTATAAATAAATGACTCAACAAACGATTAGAGTTGATGTGTATCAGTTTCAATTTCAATGAGACGTCAAAACGTACCGTACTGATCCGTACAGACGCTACACCATATCTGATTATGTTACATGTGTAATGGGAGAGAGGTTTGGGGTTGAAGTGAGTTTGTGGATTGGGGAGTGGGGAGGGGCTTATGCCTGAACTCCACATACTCGTGCTGCTCAGGCCTTGAGAGAGAGAGTGTATATGTGCGTGTGTCTGTCTGTCTGTGTCTCTGCCTGTGTCTCTGTGTGTGTGTGTGTGTAGCTACAACATTATAACGAAATGAATGTGCCAAGGTTTCCATCAGGCTTCTTCTCCTTCGTCACATCAAACAGGAAAAAAACCTGTCATTGCATTGATGAATGAATACATGAAGAATAAACTGATATGAACAATATGAGAACAATGTGTGTAATGAATAATCAGACAAACAAGTAAACGGACTCATAGCCTTATCAAATGACAATGTGTGTGATAGTGTGTGTGTGTGTGTGTGTGTGTGAATAATAATTTGTGAAGGCTTTCGCAAGGAAACCGTCTTGATAACCGTGTTTTAATCACAAAGATCCAAAATCATCTTGTTCATAAAAACTAAACGGGAGACTGAGGATAACGTTATTATTTTGTAAAATACATATTCCATTATATCCACTTTACATGGCCTTTTTTTCAATGAATCACTTAAAAGTGTGAATGACCTTTATTGTTCCTTTGTTAGGATTAGTGTCCTTGTGGTAGTCAAGAATATCAATTTTGTTGAAAAATCATACCAAGATATTAATCATATTTTTTTTGTTCTGTTCTGTTTACCTAGTGGTCGCTCCACATTTACAGGAAACAGGAATCTTCTGGGCCGATTCGTTAAAATGATTGTTTTGTTTATTTGGTTGGTTTTTTTGTTTTGTTTTGTGGGTTTTTTTGTTTGTTTGTTTGTTTTTGTTATGTTTGTTTTGGGTTTGTTGTTTTTTTTGTTGTTGTTGTTTTTGTTTTTGTTTTTTTTTTGGGGGGGGGGTTAATACTGCGAGATTCCTACTTTCCAATCATAGGGATATCGTTTGTAGGCATGCCTTTGTCATTTAATGACTTATTATACCTTTTAAGGTTTCCATTAACCCTGGTGTTAAAGATTTAGTCATTTCATTTCTTATTCCATCTCCTGTCTGGTTTGTGTGTTTGTTTTTGGTGTGTGTTTTGTGTGTGTGTGTGTTTTGTTGTTGGTTTTTTTGTTTGTTTTTTTGTTTTGGTTGGTTGTTTTTTTGTGTGTTTTTTTTTCTTCTTCTTCCTCTTCTTTTTCTTTTCTTTTCTTTTTTCAGTCTTCCTATCTTTCTTGTGATTTCTGCTGTCATAACTGATCTAAGAATGGATACTCCTTTTTTTTTAAAAATCTATATTTCTTACATGTGACTCGTTCCTACTTTTATTCTGTTGTGTGTTTTTTTCTTCGTTTTTAATATGAAAGAGAAAAGTGTGTGCGTGCGTTCGTGAGTGTGTGCGTGTGTGTGTGTGTGTGTGTGTGTGTGTGTGTGTGTGTGTGTGTGTGCGTGCGCGCGGGCGTTTTGTTTTGTTGTTGTTTCAAATTTTTTTTAAACTAAGTTACTTTACTTTTTATTTAGTACGTTTATTTATTATTTGTTTAATCCCTTTTTAATTGTTCATTTATTTCCCCTATCATTTTTATAGTCATTCTATGGTAATGTTGTGCACACACTCAACGTAGGACCTGATCAGCGGGTTGTGCTTAACCGAAGATCAGGCATCTGTTGTTGTTTTTTCAGCAGATGTGGTGTAGCGTATATGGATCAGTCCGCACGCTTTAACACCTCATTGAAACTGAAACTTGAATGTAAAGAAAAAAAGAAAGAAAGAAACTATAAACATAAATAAACATCCAAATGTTTCATCCATTCGTTATTACAACCCGACTTCGCGAATAGAAATATCTTTTTCTTGTTTTCAGTCAAATGGATGTTGTATATATTTCTGTATCGCTGACAATTTAATCGACTGATTATATCTTTTACTATTTTCCGTTCACCCTGGCGTGAAAGATATAATAACTTCGTTTGTTATTCCGTCTTCTTGATCCAAGAACGATTTTTCAATTATCATTATTACATTCCCGTCATCGTTAAACTTTTTTTTTTCAATTTCCTTTTCCAATGCACAGTTCGCGTAAATATGATACAAACACAAACTTTGCAAACTAAATCAAATTATGATGGTTTTAGAAATACATGCTTCCTTTTAACATTAGACATACACACATTAAAGAGAGGGGCATTAAACTAGAGAGAGAGAGAGAGAGGGTGGTTATCGAGGTCAGTGCCTGAATGTTTTAAACATATGACAAGTAGCAACAAAATGCAATTTTATCTTTCTCTTTATATATATATATATATATATATATATATATATATATATATATATATATATATATATATATATATATATATAATTAGCTTTGACGTCCGCAACAAGATCAAAATATTTGGTCCGTTTATTATCATAATAGAGGTTTTTGTGTTATCTTTTCTTTTAAATTGCAGCTAGTTTCTTTTCTTTTTTTCTAGATAAATTACAGAATGTTTTTGGATCTCATTTCACAATGTCATGCAGCTGAGACATTTGTGCACGTATCCTAGTTTCTGTTTACGTTTGAATATTCTCTTGTACTAGTTTCGTTTTCATCTTTGTTTCATTCTATTTCCTTTTTATTTTAATTCAGATCATTTTTCGCAGAATTCAATTATCTGCACCCGGAAAACATTTTAGGCCTATTTCTTGGCCCCCCTTTTTTTTTGATAACGTGTGTGTGTGTGTGTGTGTGTGTGTGTGTGTGTGTGTGTGTGTGTGTGTGTGTTCACAATTTAAAAGATCATTTTAAGTAAAAATTTGCTATGGATTCTTTATCCTATTTTTCCCATTTTCTTTCTTTTTTCTTTTCTGTTCCTTCATTTTATTACAAATTTTATATCATATTATATATATATATATATATATATATATATATATATATATATATATATAATGATGAGAGAAAAAAACAGTTTCCTGTTGAATGCAATGTACAACATGAAATGATAAGAAAAAATGTTTTTTTCTGATGCACGCGAGACATAGGTTGAATCACACAAAAATTACAACGGTATAAGAAAAGAAAAGAAAACGAACAAACAAATAAATGAATAGATAAATAACATAATGAGTTTTCAGCACCAAGCAACTAACTTGAAATGTTCTTTTCTCAATAAATGGAAGGTATGAATAAGTCAGTGAATAGACAGACAAACAAACAAAAGAATGGATGAATAAATACATATAATAAAGTAATAAATAAATGAATAAAGTAAATAAACAAACAAGCAGATAAATACAACTAAAATCAAATCGTTCTTCTCCGAATAAATGAATGTTGTGAATTTATAAGCAAACAAAACGATAAATAATTAAATGGACAGGTCAATAATTGGATATATAAGGGAGAAAAAATCTTCTTCCAATAAATGGATGTTTTAATTAATCAAATAAAACGATGAATGAATAAATAATCAAACAAATGTATAAATCAATCAATATTTCAAAAAATGGATAAAAACAGGCTTACATTGATATTTTCCTTCCTTTTATACCCATACATATAAAACATATACAACTTACCGAACCAAGAACAAACAACGTGAATTTTCCCAGGAAAGGGCATACGGTGTCTGGTTCTCACGCCACATACAAGACAAATACGATGAATGCTGAAGGGTACGTATTCTAGTGAGGAAAAGGGGTTACTTTGGGTAGCAAGAGACGGGTACGGGCCCTGTTTTTCGGGTAGCGAACCAGCGACATGATAACAGAGCGAGCGACACTCGAGGCGTGCAGTTATCAGACTTCAATGGTCGACCTGTCTCGTACTTGAGGTTTTCCCACAGTCTCAAGTTGTCTGCAATTGTGTTGAACTGTTCGGAGTCTGCATGCACTGATGTCTGTATGTTCAAGTTAAACTGGATTGTGTGTGTGTGTGTGTGTGTGTGTGTTGTATTGTCACATGCAGGGAGTGCTCGTGGTTATAGAGCAGCGACACCTCTTTCTTTCTCTTTTTTTTCCCCTGCAAGTATATCTGTTTTCCTATCAAAGGGGATTTTCTACAAAAAATTTGCAAGGGACAATCCTTTTGTTGCCTTTGATTCTTTTACGTGCACTGCACGCATGCATGTTACACACGGGAGACATCGCTTTGTCATCTCATCCGAATGACTAGCGTCCAAACCACCACTCAGCTGAGTGCAGTCACTGAATTTTTCGGGTGTTAACTGTGGTCTGTCGTCCGTGACAACAATGCACGGGCGCAATAGCCGAGTGGTTAAAGCGCTGGACTTTCAATCTGAGAGTCCCGGGTTCGAATCTCGGTAACGGCGCCTGGTGGGTAAAGGGTGGAGATTTTTCCGATCTCCCAGGTCAACATATGTGCAGACCTGCTAGTGCCTGAACCCCCTTCGTGTGTATACACACGCAGAAGATCAAATACGCTCGTTAAAGATCCTGTAATCAATGTCAGTGTTCGGTGGGTTATGGAGACACGAAAATACCCAGCATGCAACAACCACGACAGAATCATCGGCATGTCGATGTTGGTCGTGTAACGGAAAGAAGAGTTGGTCGTGGAACGGAAAGAAGAGTTGGTCGTGGAACGGAAAGAAGAAGAGAAGAACATGGCGGGCGAAGTGAGCCTTCAGCTTTCTGATGACCGTGGTAGCTTTGGTGCTTTCAAAGCTTATCTCCCAGTACTTAGTGAGATAGTCCACAATAACCAAGCCGTCCTTCCCATTGACTCAAACAGGTCAACTTTCGCGATGGGAGTTCATAAAGCTGGAATGTTTCCGGCTGGTTTGCTGACTGGTAAGTTTGGTGAGTCTCATACGTGCCGAGATGAAGTGTTTCATGTCACCTGTCATTCCCAGCATTCTCTGGCTCTTTTTGGGCAGGAGTCAATCCCATAGTGGATTGAGTGGAGTGGTTGCTTCATCTCCGAAGTAGGCTGCATGGCACCGCAACTCTGTTTCGTTTTAGGATCAGTCCATCCTGCAAACTGTCATTATGAAAATTGTGAAAGGGAGTCAGTTCAGTTGGTTTACTGGATTTTTCTTCAAGTCATGATGACGAACTTAGTTTTCGAAGATTCTCATCGTTGTCTGTGGCATCCTGTAAGACCTATGGACACAGATCGTTTTCTTTTCAATCGCCAAAGACGTGGAACAAGCTCCCTGATAACCTCGGTCATTCTGATTCCCTCGCATCTTTTTAAATCCCGTCTCAAAACTCACCTTTTCCCTCAGCAGTAAGTTCAATTGTGGCAGGTCCACTTCCTTTGCGTTAGCTGTGCTTGACTATGTGTGTATACATATGTATGTGTACATAACTACATGCATGTATATGAATGTGTATTGTGTGTGCGTGTGCGTGTGTTTATGTAAGTTTGTGCCTGCCTATGTGTGCGTATGTGTTGGGGTAGCTGTTAGATACACATGTATGTTAAAATGTATGTATGCAGCGTGTGTGTGTGTGTGTGTGTGTGTGTGTGTGTGTGTGTGTGTGTGTGTGTGTGTGTAGTCACATTTTGGTGTGTGTATGTAACATAGATATGATGTATTTTGTTAACAAAAGCGTTTTTGTAAAGCACCTAGAGCAGATTTCTGGATAGTGTGCTATATAAATATCCATTATTATTATTATCTTTCAATCTTATGAGTCTTTCTTTTCTGGTGGGAAAAAAGTCAAGCATGATGATTTGTCAGTTGAAGTTCTTCTTGCTTGCTAGGGGGATCCAAGTGAGCACGAAAAAAATGTATCTACAAAGAACATCTCTTTGCCTTTCAAGTGGCTTTCTTTGATGTCATATCCCAGGATTCTGAGCACCGTGACTTGTAGACTCCTTGAGGCTGAAGAGATTGACTTTTGAAGGATGACTTCAAGTGGTTTGTGATCACTTTGGACCTTGTCTGGAAGTTGAAATGTGTACTGGTGAAACTTCTCCACTACGAAGACGATGGCAAGCATTTCTTTCTAAATCTGGCCATATCTGCTTCCAGCATCAGTCAAAGCACAACAAGCATAAGCCACTGGGCGCTCTTTCTGCAGAAGAACTGCGCCACAATCTTGCATGACAATTGATAGCCAGTTCCTCCAGGGGGTTGTAGAAGGCCAGAACAGGGGCTTCAGTGATATGTTTCTGGACTGTTTCAAAGGCGTTGGTATGAGTCAGTGTCCAGGTCCATTCTACATCAGCACGCGTAAGTTGTCTGATGGGCTCCAAGATACCAGACAGCTTTGCCAGGAACTTTGACAGATAGTTCACAAAATCCACAGAAGCGACGTACGATCTCGACATTCTTGGGTTTGGGCATCTTCAGCACTGCCTCAACCTTCTCTGGGCCTTCACTGGTCACACGGTGTCTTAGGATAGAGATTTCTATCTTGGATAGTTCAGCGTTTTCTTTGTTGAGTCTCATTCCAAGTTTACTGCATCTCTCAAGTAGAGCACGCGGATTCTTGTCATGGTCTTTGGATGCAGACTCAAAATCGCTGATTTCACCGTAGACAGTGATATCATCCAACACGCCAACCACTTACTGAGGCCTTCCAGAGCTTGACCCAAACGTTTCTAACATAGTCCCATATAGCACACACTCCCATCGGTACCGACCCGAAGGTGTCTGAAATGCTGTCGGTAGGCTTGAATCATTGTCCAGATGTAATGCCAGTACGCGTTGCTGAGGTCAAGTTTGGAGAATACCTTGGCGTTTGATAGCTCGGGCAGGATGTTTTCCACGACATGTAGATGATTGTGTTCCCTCTTGAGAGCTTTGTTCACAGTGGTCTCTGATCAATGCAGATCTCCATATATCTTTGTGGCGACTACCAAGCAGCTGCATCAGGTGGCTTGTATATCCACTGGATTGGTGGTCTCCTCCTTGCATAGTTCACCAAGCCCTTCAGGAAAAGAGTCTGGGCGTAAAACTTGCAGGGTGCCTTCTTCTTCAAGGTCTCCTGACTTTTAGGAGATACAGCATGAGCGTTTGCTGTTAGCTCATCTGCTTTCATAATACTCGGCTGCTGAGATGCTGTGATGTTGTTTCTGCTGCATGACACTAGTAAATGCAGGACTGGAGAGTTAGTTCCGACTCCCTGGAGAAGTCGTTCTCTTGTTGATTTGTTGTTGATGCCCAGCACAGTGCGATCTCCTTCGAGCGAGTCTATCATATTGTCACATTAGTTGCATGTCTTGATCAGGGTTCGCGGGGCAGCAACGCAGTCTTCAAAAGGTTCTTCACGTCTTTAGTCCCACATGTTGAAAATGTATCTGTTATAGGTTTCGTTTGTTTTTCGAATGCAGCAGTTATGTCTTTTGTTGCGTGATTTTCCTCCAGCTGCATGTCATTGAATACAGCAAGTCTCCCAGCCCAGTTTGTTGGAAGAGAGCTCTTTTGTATTCCCGTGTTTCTTTATTAATTTAGCCTCCATAAATGATGAAGTCATAGACCGTCTCCGACAAGTCCCCATCAACGAAGCACTGGACGATCCGCCAACACTTCTTGAGACCCAGAAAGCAATCCGTCTGCTATCCAGTGACAAAGCACCTGGCTTAGACTCCATACCAGCAGAGGTCTACAAGGATGGAGGCACTGTGCTGACTGAGAAGCTCCATCAGCTGTACTCACTCATGTGGAAAGAAGAGACGATCCCCCAGGATTTCAAAGATGCATCTATCATTCACTTGTACAAGCGAAAGGGGAACTGGCAAGCCTGTGATAACCATCGGGGCATTTCCTTGCTCTCCATCGCAGGCAAGATACTTGCCAGGATCCTACTAAACCGCCTCACAGCACACCTTGACCAGGGTCATTTGCCTGAGAGCCAATGTGGATTCCGGAAAGAGCGCGGAACCACCGACATGGTGTTTGCTGCAAGGCAGCTGCAAGAGAAATGTCAGGAGCAAAATGCTGATCTGTTCTCCACCTATGTCGACCTCACTAAGGCCTTCGACACTGTGAGTAGAGAGGGACTGTGGAAGATCATGGCCAAGTACGGATGCCCTCGGAAATTTATTTCCTTGGTCAGCCAATTCCATGAAAGCATGCAGGCTCGAGTCCAGGACAATGGCGAAACATCTGCTCCTTTTGCTGTCACAAATGGTGTCAAGCAAGGCTGCGTCCTGGCTCCGACGCTGTTCAGCCTATGTTCTCTGCAATGCTTACTGATGCCTTCAGAGATGGCGATGTTGGAATCGGCCTAAAGTACCGAACAGATGGCAAGTTGTTTAACCTCAGAAGGCTTCAAGCAAAAACGAAGGTCATGACAGACATCAACAGAGACTTTTTGTTTGCTGATGATTGTGCCCTCAACGCTGGTTCTGAAGCTGACATGCAACTCAGCGTCGACAAGTTTGCCACTGCCAGCAGGAACTTCGGCCTTACCATCAGCACGAGGAAAACTGAAGTTCTCCATCAGCCAGCCCCAGGGAAACCCTACGTTGAGCCCAACATCACAGTCAACGGTCAGAGACTCAGTGCGGTGGAGCGGTTCACATACCTTGGCAGCACACTGTCACGAAATGCGACCACCGACGATGAAGTGAACGTCAGGATTGCAAGAGCAAGCGCAACTTTTGGTAGACTCAATGCAAATGTCTGGAACAGAAGAGGCATTAGTCTTGAGACCAAGCTAAAGGTCTACAGAGCAGTAGTTCTCCCCACACCACTGTACGCCTGCGAAACTTGGACAGTGTACCAACGACATGCCAAGAAGCTGAACCACTTCCACACAACATGCCTCAGGAAGCTACTGAACATCAAGTGGCAAGACAGGACCCCAGACACAGAGGTGCTCGCAAAAGCCACCCTTCCCAGCATCTTCACCATCCTGATGCAGTCCCAGCTTCGCTGGGCTGGACACGTGGCGCGCATGCCAGACCATCGGCTGCCCAAAAGGCTCTTCTATGGCGAGCTGCAACAAGGGAAGAGATCACACGGAGGTCAGAAGAAGCGCTTCAGAGAAAGTCTCTCTGAAAGCATTTGATATCAACCCTGACTCCTGGGAGGAATCTACAGTGGACCGTGACAAATGGCGCGCTGCTGTGCACAAAGGCGCCAAGTTGTGCGAGGCCAACAGGACTGCTGCAGCTGTTCAGAAGAGGCAGGCCAGAAAGTCACGGGCAAACAAGCTCCCTGACAATGATATGCCTGTCTTTGTCTGCCCCAACTGTCAGCGAACATTTCGTGCGCAGATTGGACTATTCAGCCATCTGCGCATTCACAGATAGATTCATGAGCATCCTCCCCCCCACCCCACTACCACCTTCCCCCCATCCCCCAGCTGGATGACAACGATGGTCATCATCGATCTCGATGGACACACACCATTAATTTAGCCTGGCAACAATGCAGTAGTTTTCCCAAATTTGGCTGAACACTTTTCACAAAGTTCTCCCTCTTTGACATTCAGAGGTGGTGGATGACTAATTCTAGCAGTATGACGCTGTGCATGATTTCCACCCTTAGCCATAGGAGACAGGTAAAGTAACAGGTGTCTCAGATACTGGAATACTCTTTGTGTGCCTCACAGCATGAAATTAGGTCAGCATGCAAGAACGTAGAAAACAATGGGAGAGGTGGTTGAAAAGGCGAAGCGAAGGTTCGTGATGATTCTTCTTCCAATGTTGATTGTGTTCCAAGCGTGTCAGTCATGATGCGTTCCATGAATATGTTGAACAAATTGGAAGACAGAAGACAGCCCTGATATACTGAAAATACGGAACCACTGTCAAATAGCATCCTGTTTGAGTACCGCACTCATCACTTTGGAGTATGGTTGTTGAATGGTGTTGATAAGCTTTAGCCTGGTGTTAATTTTTGACTCACTTGTGTAAACAAAGTGAGTCTATGTTTTAACCCGGTGTTCGGTTGTCTGTGTGTGTGTGTGTGTGTGTGTGTGTGTGTGTCCGTGGTAAACTTTAACATTGACATTTTCTCTGCAAATACTTTGTCAGTTGACACCAAATTTGGCATAAAAATAGGAAAAATTCAGTTCTTTCCAGTCATCTTGCTTAAAACAATATTGCACCTCTGGGATGGGCACAAAAAAATAATAAAAGAAGCCTAATTATATGCAAACTGCATTTACTGTTATATTTATATTTTTTGTATTCTCTAGGAACTTCTTTTGCTAAGCATGGAATTTTTATTTATTTTGCAAACGTTTTGGTGCAGATAGTAAAAAAGGGAAATTACTCTGTAATGCTAGGGGACTTAATTTATCACAAGTGAGTCTTGAAGGCCATGCCTCTCTTTTTCTTCATTGTGGCCCATAGTGCTTCCTGTCGGACTCTGTCAAACGCCTTCTTGAACTCTGAATTCCCTCTGGTGTTGGAGGTGTTTGTCGCAAACGGCACGCAGGTTAAAGATTTGTTCGATGGTACTTATGCCTTAGCGGGATCCAGTCTGTTCTTCAGCAGTAATGGTATTTGCTTGCAGCTGTAATCTGTTTAGAGTGATTCATCAAATGAAGATGATTTCCCAGTACTCCTGGGAGAGGTTGTAACGGCAGTGAAGTCGCTAAAATATGGCAAGACTGTGGAAATCGACAACATCCCTGCAGAACTTTTCAAAATATGGCGGAGATGCAGTAAGTGACATCCTGACTGCCATCTGCACCAAAATCTGGCACATAGGCGAATGGTCCACGCCATGGACCCAATCACTCACCATCACCCTCCCCAAGAAAGGCAATCTCCAACACTGCCAGACCTACTGCACCATCGGTTTGATCAGCCATGCTAGCAAAGTAATACATACATTGACAAAACAAATAACCTTAATCAGAAAGAAGAGGGAGCGATGCAATTGATAAGACACCTACTATACTGTGAAGAGATCCAGGGATACGATCAACAGAAGCATGGGGTGTTAGGTACTCCATGTATGCAAGTTCTGCACCTGGTAGCAATGATCGCAGAGATGACCAAAAATTCATGAGCATGTATTTTATGAAGAGCATAATTCGGGACTTGTGAATACTATCGTTCAACACTTTGCGTCTTCACCTCACCGCACCTTCTACTATCACCCTGTCTAGGACAAAAGCCGTCCACAAATTTACTCAAGCCATCCCAATCCTGTGCCAGTCGTTTAGCTGTCCCCATGTGCGACCTATCCTCATGTGTACTTCCAGGTCAGGCCATCATGTATTTCTTGGCCGGCCTCTTTTCCTTTTCCCCTGTGAGAGCTTGTTTTGTGGCACTAAATGCAGGCTTGTGGAGCGTGTGGGCAATCCATTCTTAGCATCTTTTTTATGATTTCTTCTGCCACTGGCTGCTGTCTTGTTCGCCCCATAATTTCTTCATTAGTAATTCTGCCTGGCCGGTGAATCTGAAGAATTCTTCTGAAGCAGCTGTACACTTTTACACCTTTGAAAATGTTCAGGAAGTGGAAAAAGAGTTGTTCGTGGTTGTTGTTTTTGTGTGTGTGGTTTTTTGTTGTTTTTTTCTTCTTCTTTCTTTGACTCTATCTTCCCCCAACTTCTGTTCTTATGATAAAAGAGATTGGGAACGATAAAGAAGATACGTTTGGTTGATCTCTGGCGAATGGGTTCCAGTCATTTAAGATGTACATCACCACAGCCATCCCACCCTACTCAGTCAAATATAATCAACAGGGCAGCTGTGGTATAGTGGTAGAGCTCTGGACTTGTATACTAGTATCCTAGGTTCGATTCCAGTAAGGACTGGACTTTTTTCTCCCCCCTCCTCCTCTTAACTAGACCTTGAAGAAGGGTGCTGGATGGGAAGAAGAATCTGCATCCTTCATAGACAGTAAATGGGAGCCATTTAAATTCTTGCTAAAAAAGAGAAAACCATGTTTATTCCTGATAAGGCTGCTGTTTCGCCTCGTCTAGAATTGTCAGATGTCTCAGCATTACGGTGAACCATCATCCGTATTATATGATCTCAAGACAACACTTACAGTTCAGTGATTTTTTCAATCACAGCCAGAGAAAAAAAACAACACAATCCAAGGACTTCCCAAAGCTGACCACAAAAGGTGACATTGAGAGCAGGAAAATACAATGATGAAACGTGTGACTGGAGCAGAAAAGCAATAGTAAGAAACAACTAACAAATCATCATCTTCACATCTTATGCTTGGGGACCAGAAACACTGCAAGGGTGTGTACAGTTTGAGTAGTCAGCTGAGGTGCATCTTATCCCTATCACCACCAGGAAAAGGAACATACTTATTTTTTGCTAAAGATCTATTGGCCTATAATGAGAAATCCATATACAGACTGCAGGGTTTTTTTCCTGAAAAAAAGGGCCAGACATTTTGTGGACAGTCATCAGAATGATCTCAGTGTATGACTTTGCATGTCTGTTATTGTTGATATTTTACATTCATTTATTGTTGTTTTTTGTCCGTACTGCAACCCATTGGAAACTATCATGTTGTGGGCTGTTGATCAAACATACTGAGGGCTGGTATGAGGGAGCTTAGATCACGTTTCACACAAAGCCTTGTACCCAGTCATACCAACTTTCATTCCAGGACAAACTGACTTGCATGACTTAATTCTACACCCCATGAACCTTAAGGAATGAAACCCACTGTGTGGTACATTTAAGTTTGAAAGTTCAGACCTGAAGAATCGACCAACACACACACACAATTGTTAAGATGGTGATGTTTTATTTAGTCTGTCAGAAATGTGAACACACATGCATTATCTGTCAAACACTTCCCAGCTATATTTATTGAGCTGTGCAAACATTTTTTTTCAGTTTTTTTTTTTTTTTTTTTTTTTTTAAACATGATTCAGTTCAATATGAAAGATTATTGTCTGAGACAAATGATGATGAAATAAGTGACATTTTTCAAAGGAAGTCAATGGTCTGAAATGGGCTCTGGCTATCATAAAATAATTGGACTCTAAACAAAATTAGTAACTGAAATTAAGAAAAAGAAAAATTTCTTAAGACAACTGTCCAATAATGAACTTTTTGGGAGTAATAATTAAATCTTGTTTTTTGACCCACAGTCCCAGAAGAATATGACTAAAATAATTTGTAAAATCACTTTCAGGGAGTAAATAAAACAAATCCTTTCATTTTAAAGATAATAATTTTTACTGTCATAGACAAATATTACTTTACGTAGAAAGAATCAGATCTTATCTATCTATCTACAACTCCAGAAGACTACAGGTTAATCAATCTATATACAACATTCAAGGAATACATAAAAACAATTTGTCCACTTTGAAAGACACATGTTTACTGTTACAGACAATAACAAAAATAACAAAATTCTAAGCAGTAGAAAGCCTTATGTTTGAAGCATTCTTCTATTTCAATAGTCTATGCTGAAAACTGTGTATAAATCATGAGTATTCTGATTCTGAGCAACGCGAGATCACTCCAATATTTTACAGCATCCCATCAAATTGAAAAGAAGACAGCAGTCTGTTTAGACGTCACTAAGACACACCAAAATTAATAGGAAATTTTCGTCTGTAGAGAACAGAAATTTGGAATGAATAGTCTGGGACATATTATGCACCATGGATCATGGTCATGTGTAAACTGCTCCATCATGCTGGACACAAAAAACACCACATGCAAGTTTCAACATGCCACAAATCAAGTTTGTTGTTGTTGGATCCGTATAATTCTTTTTTTAAAAGAACCTGACTCCAAAAGTTGAAACAGATAACCATATAAACCAATATAACAGCAAAACAAGAGTTCCAGTTACTGAAAAACTGTATAAATATTGTAATATATATATAAACATATTATCATCATAATATATAAATCCAGATATCAATATGGCGTGGCGGACTTTATTCTAATCTGACACTGTCTACATGTTAGCAATATGAGAAAGAAAAATAACTGTGCTACTCGATATGCACAAGGAAAAAAAGTGAAACAGTCGCACACAACTCAAACGGTATATTTTCATATTGATAAAACTTTAAACCTGGTATCAAAGTCCTTCACAGTCAAGAGATCAAACGAAATCAAATCGAGTGGCTTATTGCCCAGCCAAACACAAAGAGGCCACCTCAGCACTGAATTCCTGTCAGCACTAAAAACCAGTCAAAGAGAAACCAAACTATTGTTAAAAGGTCACACAAGATGGGGGCTTCTGCACCTTTCAAGAATGCTTCAAGATATGAATGACCAAAACAGGTCACAACCTGATTAACAAACAGTAAAGTGTGGTAACTCTCTCCATTCACATGGTACATACTTCAAGTCAATGCTGCTTATGCTACCAATTCAGATAGCTCACAGGTAAATAGAAGGTTCATCAGAACAAACCCAGACACTTCCTCAAATAAGGAAGAGCACGGCCTGTCCTTATACTGATCATTTGACATGTGCACATAGCAGCAATGTACCTTTTGTTTACCCATGTGCTAGCTGAATCGGTGGCATAGGCAGCACTGACTTGAAGTTGCGTACCTTGTTTTTCTTCTTCTTCTGCGTTCCCCGTGATCATGGTCTCAGACTTGCAGTCCTATGCTGGAAATGAAAGTGGTGGTCTTGATGAGGTCTTCTTTGGTGCCCCAGAGCTTTTCTGCCAGTGTGGCTCCATAGGGCCACTGCTGCGTCCATGCATCTTGATACAGGGGGCAGGACTGCTTGTGAATGGAGAGAGTTACCACTCTTTGCCATTTGTTAATCATTTGTTCTCCTGGCCTCATTGTTTATTCATTTCAGGTCACAACCTGGCTGGCAAGCCAATGTGCAGGGTAAATAGTATGTTCCACACCAGTGAGCAAACATGCAAAACTTACATATATATGCAAACATATATACATATATATACAGAACTCTGTGAATATCTGAGTGAAAGCTTTGCAAAGTTAATGCTTAATCACAATACTAAAGTGTCTTGTGTGAGCTGTGACAATTTCATCTCTAAAAGCAGTAGTTAATACAAAAGATGTTTCTAAAGTTTATGTCCTATAAATGCAGCAAGCACAAGATTGTCACTGCCAGGAAAACTGAGATCCAATAAAAAAAAAAAATTGAGAAACAAGTTTTTGCCTGAATTTTTCTTCTTCTCGTCATTATTCTCATTGATCACTGAAATACTGGTTATGGAACTGTTGTAGGAAATGATTCTCAACAAAACCATCCAAGAACCCACACACATGTGCACTCACACATGCACGCATACATGCGCACACACACGCACACACGCATACCCCACCAGTGCCCATTTGCACACTGATACACTAAATTCCATCAAAAGCATTTCATCCAATTAATAATGAAAGCCACTGAAGCCACTGTCTTGAAACTGTCCATAAACAAAAACACTCAAAGCAGTTTTAGTTTCTTCCTTCTTTCACAAAACACAGCCTTGCCATACATCTCTGAATACTGCTTTATTTCCCAAACACAGTTCCTTCCTGCTCACAGTCCTGCCTTCACACCACAACCATTCCCAAACACAGTTCCGGGCGGTCTCAGTCTGACTTGTTGGTTTAGGTAGAGTCTGATGCCGGATCGGACTGGTTTTTGATCTTGTAGTCGTTCAAAGCTGCTTTGATGGCGTCCTCTGCCAACACTGCAAGCAATCCAGCAAAACTGTCACCAGTTGAAGGGGTAAATCGCTCTTTATCTCCTCACAATAAAGCACCAGTCAATATCAGGACTGAAATCTCTCAATTCATTTTTTTTTAATGTCCGGACAGCTGATCACAACCCATTCATTTTCAGCAACTGCCAGTGGAAGAGGTACTCATTACAGGCTGGCAGTTTCCAGGTGTATCTCTTCATTCTTTTAACTTTAAACACGCCCCCCCGCCCCCCACACCCAACACACACATCTTTTCATTCTTTGTTAAATTACCAAAAATAACCACCTAATTACTGCAAAGAAATTCAGAGTGTGAAAAAATATTGCTCTTCAGTTTCATTAGACTCCCACCAACTCTTCACCTTGGCAAAACAACTGTTGCTGTGGGGAGGAAAAATAAACAGTAACATAATCAACAGACAGCATTCACAATGCACAGGTACACATGTTTATACCCTTTCTATATGTAAAACAAAATGCAGTTAACTACTTCAGTCACACACACACACACACACACACACACATAGAGAGAGAGAGAGAAAGAGAAAGAGAGAGAGAGAGAGAGAGAGATGTAATTCTCAATCCAGATTACTATCACTTTGGAATAATTCTAATCAATAAGGCCAACAGCTCACAGTTCGATGATCAATTTCACACTTCATTTCTGTTTGCAAAATAATTCATCTTGTGGGTATTTTAGATTTTAATTTCAAAAGCAGCAAACAGCCAGGTAATTGAATCCGGCTAAAAACACAACCCAGAGTGCTATTTACTGGAAAACATATGACCATTAAGAAGACACAAGTTACAACACAGGACCGGTGCCAGACTTACTGGAGCAGTGCAGTTTCACTGGGGGCAAAGACAGCTCTTTGGCAATGTCTGTGTTCTTGATCCGCACCGCTTCATCCAGCTGAAACAGTGACCACCAACATCATCGACTGCTTTCACTGCACTGATAATGATACTATCAATAACAATAATTATCAATATAGCAATTCTTAAACATCTCAAAGCAATGTACAAAACCAAATTCTTAAACATCTCAAAGCAATGTACAAAACCATCAATCAGATACAAACTACCACTCAGTTTGATTTTCCAGACAAACTTGGGAGAAAGGGCGAGAGCGGGATTTGAATCCAGACCCTTGTGGTCTATGTAATAGCAGATAAGCATCTTAACCATTCAGCCACCTTCATCCTTGCTGTGTCTGATTCACACAAATAGACAGTTTTGAAACAAGACTTACATAGACAGCATATTCCTCAAGTACATATGGAAACAAATGGCAAACTACAAGACATAAACATACAAACTGAAAAACATATCTCAGCGAAGAGCACTGTCCCACTGACCGTTTTGCCCTTGACCCACTCTGTGGCCAGAGAGCTGGAGGCGATAGCTGACCCACAGCCAAACGTCTTGAACTTGGCGTCCACAATTTTGCCATCTTCATCCACTTTGATCTGAAACACACACATACAGATACATCACATACACACTAACTGCTTTCATCTTATGAGAACAGTGGAAACTTTCTGTTTAATGCTTCAATTTTTTAATGATAGATTGTTCAATCATATTCATACCAACTGCTGAAATCTTGTGTGAACAAAGGAAACTTTCCGATTGATGCTCTCAGGTAAATTCTGTAAGAGTCTGACTGAAATTAAAAAGTGTGTGTGTGCGGGGGAGGAGGGGGTTGTGGGAGTGGGAGGGTGCATGTGTGTGTGGACGTGTGTATCCCTGTGTATGCATGTGTGTCCCTGTGTGTGTGTGTGTGTGTGTGTGTGTGTGTGTGTGTGTGTGTGTATCTCTGTGTGTGTGCCTGCGTGTGTGTAAGTCACACTCTCACTTGCTGTAAACAAAACATTTCACTCTGACTTAAGAGCAAGATAGTTTTGTAACATTGTGGATATTGCAAACATATGTGATCAACTATATGTATGTATGGCACTACTGGTTACCACAACACACATAATTTATCGATTTAGTTTTGTAACACTGTGGATATTGCAAACATATGTGATCAACTATATGTATGTATGGCACTACTGGTTACCACAACACACATAATTTATCGATTTCAAAACAATACATCTCAATTCTGATCTAACAATAGTCACTGATAAATAAACTGATACACTGGCAAGCAGCAAGTAACTAAAAGGAAATTTTTTTCCTAAAACTACGTTTATCTAACATACTTACCGTGACCCACTAGTGTGATAGTAGTTTGCACAGGACAGGAATCAGACTCCCTACCGGAGTCTGCACTAGTGGGTCACAGTAAAGTTTGTGTAGTGAAATAAGTACTCATATTTACAATAATTAACACCACAAACCCATGACACAAATAAAGAGAACAATACTAACAATCAATAGTTGCCTGCACAATCTCTTTTTTTTTTTTCTTTTCTTTTTTTCTTTTCTTTCTTTCTTTTTTTTTTTTGTTAACCGATACCAGCATCAAAGCATCATTACTAGAAGTTGATAATCATACCATGAACATTTTAAAAATGGTGCTGGTTACCTGCAGTTTCATGACGTCTCCACAGGCTGGAGCCCCTACCAGTTTTTTTGGGTTTTTTTTAACTAATCTTTTTTCTTTCTTTCTTTTTTTTTTGTTAACCGATACCAGCATCAAAGCATCATTACTAGAAGTTGATAATCATACCATGAACATTTTAAAAATGGTGCTGGTTACCTGCAGTTTCATGACGTCTCCACAGGCTGGAGCCCCTACCAGTCCTGTACCAACTTGTTTGTCTTCCTTGTCCAAGGATCCCACATTACGAGGGTTTTCATAATGATCCAGAACCTGCCCAACAATGCATACAGTCTTGTCACTGCCTGATTAAATATCATTTTGTATCTGATTATTAAATAATCTTTTTGCCATGAGTTTTGTAATAATCACAAAAAATCCTATTAACAGAATGGATTAATTTTTCAAAATCCTGTCTTATATCTATAGTGTTGTTCAAAATAATATTATAAATTTGACTAAGTGCAAGTTTAATTTACATGTGTGTTTGTGTGTTGCATTAGGTGTGTATCATTGTATGCCTGCATGTGTTATTGTGTGCAAATATGACATGCATGAATCATGCATTTTGAATGTGTATAATAAAATCTGTTAGCAATGTTATTTTAAGCTGAACACACACACACACACACAACACACACACACACACACACAGAGTGCACACACACACACACACAAACGCACACATTTTCTCGCAAATGTGGAAAGATGTTAAATAAAAGAACACACACACACTCACACACACACACACACACACACACACACACACACACACACACAACACACACACTCAGTGTGAAAGTCACTTCACAAAATCGAAACACTGAGCGGAGTAGAAACATTCTTTAGACATTAGCATATTGCATGCATAATGAATAAGGCAAATCAGAGAATTGGTATAATCAAGCGTACCTTCACATTTCTGGACAGCAGTACATTTTCAAGACTATATAAAGCATTGGTAAGACCTATATTAGAATATGCAAACACTGTTTGGTTCCCAAAATTAAAGCATCAATCTGCTGCAATCGAAGGTGAACAAAGACAAACAACAAAATTAGTCCATGAAATAAAGGATTTTTCTTATGAAGAAAGGCTTAAAATTAAATATCTTAAGCTCCATTCCCTAAAAGCAAGAAGGGTACGTGGGGACTTGATACAAGCATATAAAATATATAATATAATATTATATTATATATATATATATATATATATATATATAATGTTGATGACATTGATGAAGCATGTTTCTTTATCATTAATAATATCAGTCCACAAACTAACATTGTCACCCGAAACAGTACCGACAAAATACAGAACATTATAGTAGTAACATCAGAAAACTTGTTTTTAGTTACAGAGTAACTAACAATTAGACTAACCCCAGAAATCAAACGCGCACCTGACATGAATGCCTTTAAAAAGCTGACCACGATATCATAAAGAAAACAAAGAAATCATAAAGAAGTCAAAGGTGAGCCTGGGCTTGGGAGCACCTGACCAAAACAAAAAAACAACAAAAAAACGAACAAACAAAACAACAACAACAAAAAAACAAAAAAAAACGAAAACCGACGGGGTGTACAAAGCCGCAAGGCTACGATGCTTGCCATCGCCCCACACGTGGACCTGAACCTGAACTTGACATTACTAATTAAGACTTACTGTTTGACAGACATATTAACCAAGTTGTTAACAAGGCAAATCAAAGGCTGGGTATTATTAAACGTACTTTTTCGTTTATTGATAAGGATATTTTTCTCTGACTTTATAAAGCTCTTGTAAGACCTCTCTTGGAGTATGGTCTCCCTGCCTGGTGTCCTAGACTAATACGTCAATCAATTACTATTGAAAGAGTGCAAAGACGTGCTACTAAACTGGTGCATGAAATTAAGGATTTGTCTTATGAAGAAAGACTGAAATTCCTAAAATTACCCTCAATGAAAGCAAGACGAAAAAGAGGAGATTTGATTCAAGCCTATAAGATCTGTAACGGTACAGACGATATTAAAAAAGATCACTTCTTTGATTCACCGCCAGATACTAATATGGAAACAAGAAACAGTGTTGATAAAATTTATAAACAGAGACATAACAATAACACAAGGAAATTTGCTTTCAGTTATAGGGTTACTAACGACTGGAATAAACTAACCACTAACATCAAGTATGCTTCCAATACCAACAACTTCAAGAACCTTATCGATAATCACAAAATTTTAAAAGACATTTGGTTTGACTTTGATGGTCCAAGATAATTGTAACTGGGTCTACTTAGACTGAGACAAGACAGATAACGACATAGCATAAAGAAGGCCGTGAGGCCTTGTGCTAATCAAATGAGACGGGGCGTAAAAAGCCGTGAGGCTACGATGATCAACATCAGCCCCTAACCTGAACCTGAACCTGAACCTAATTTACTTAGTCATAATTAGATTCTATATACTTTACATTTTTGTGATATTTTGCAAATGATCCAATGAAACCAGACTCCACAGCCGCAGTCACAGCTTTTCCAGCAGTTCTCGCGCCCCGAAAAAGTGCCATGTTTTTTAAATTGTGTATTTCAATCCCTTTATCGAAAACGGCAGAAACTGTCAGCAGGAAATCCACCAAGCTCCAACATTCATCAACAATTATGCAACAATTTCATCAGTCATCTCCCTTTCCCAACCGAGTACTTCCTGTTTTATCACCACTTCCTTCCACGATTTTTTTTCTTCTTTTTTGTTTTCTATTTATAACAATACATTTAATTTTCTGAGAATTATTTTAGATACATACATCATTATCCCTTTCTTTCTTTGATTCTGTGGTTTATAAGGGACTATTTATTTTAAAATCAGGTCAAGGGCAACTACTCACGTGAAAGAGAGGTGAAAATGAAACTAAAAGGGAGACGTGACTACGGCAAATCGCTGTGACATTGAACATTTTTCCAGTGAAGTTGATTACTGTTTTTTAGTTTACATATATTAATGCCTTCGATACAAAGTTTTGTTGTAGTATTGTTACACTAGTTATGTTACTATTGCCTCCTACTGACTCAGTACAACTGTTAACACTTCTAGAACGCGTAGACCCACAAAATGCAAGGCTGTTCGATGCAGGACTGATAAACCCAAAGCCAACACCCACCGCAGAGACCATGTTTCAGTAACTTGAATGCCCATTTCTAAACCCAATGGAAAATAAGACCGAATAATTACACTCTGCAAATTTAGGCTTAGACGAGGCACTTAAACTCCAAATTTGATTTCTCCACCACTCCCACCCCCTCCCCATCCCCCTGCGCTATTTCTGAGCAGAATACCCTGTCAATCATTCAATGATCAAAACATGATACATCACACATTATATATATATATATATATATATATATATATATATATATATATATATATGCACATCTTTGAGACACGTATACCTGTTCAAATATAGTCACATGACCTCAAACATCATACAGTTCAAGTTCAAGTACATCTTGTCATGGTGATAGTCAATGTTGCTACAGAGTGCAAGGTCAGTCTTGTTCAGGTTAGTTTCCAATGCTTTATTTTTCTCAGAAAGTAATCTTCAGTTCCATTTACACTGCCAACATCAAATTCTGATCAGTTGATGATATTACCACACTGCTGGTAATTGGGAGGGAGGGGGGTGGAAGCCATTGTGGAGCAGATGAGGAAGTGGAAAAAATTGAGAGGGAGATACTTTCTGATAGCATTTTCACATCTACTGCTAATCCAGTCCAGCTTCTTTAGCGGTTCCTGTGAATATACCTGACTGGCATAGTTGTTGTCATCATCAGCCTGCCTTAACATCCTGTGGTCCTGATGGATTAGGGCAGGTGTTGGTGGAGCTGAGAAATGAATGCCTCAAGAAAGTGGGTCATGGCAAAATGGTTCAAGTCACAGGCTGACTCATAGGAAGACGCTGTTCTGTCTTCCAAGCTATTTCAGTGGTAGTCTCCCTTCACTCATCCAACTTAACCCTTGTAACCACAGCCATGTATGTCTTCCAAGCTATTTCATTGATAGTCTTCTATTACTCATCCCACTTAACCCTTACACAGCCATGCCAAGGCCAATATATGCAGGGCATTTTTCATCTTTGCATAACCAACTGACAGCTGAAATGGATTTAGAGTTTATTAATGTGTGTGTTTTTAATCATATTTTTTTATGCAGACATATGATATTCCTGAAGCAGGTTCAGACCAGCACTGTAACAGGGCTTGGTTGCATAAGTAGTCTTTGTAGTGTTAAATTTGTTTATCATCGAAAATGTTCCATAGTCTATAGAATTAGCACAGAGTTTGGGATGTTCCTAACGCTATACAAACTTGAGATAAGCTAACATAGCACATGCAACCCAACCCTGTTCTGTAAGCTTATGGATATTGAACTGTGGTACATTTAATGTCCTGTGCTTCATCATTTTCAAATTTCTAGGCTGTTCACTAGGCATCATGTTCTCTGGAATACTGAGTGCCTGTTCATATTCAACACAGTTGTTTTGGGGGGTTTTTTGTTTTGTTTTTCTCTTTTAAGAAATAAGCAGTCCACTACTGATGTCATGACACTGGAAGTCTGATCGTGACCTGAGCTGGTGACATGGCCATGGCCAACATCACTGTGGTGGACTTCTCTCCCCCTGACAGCATCATGGTCAACGTGTGGTTCAAATCCTCCCAGGTGTCCTACCAGCTGCACCGCTGCAGCACAGTGGGGGAGCTGCGACAGCGTGTGGCCACGGACCACGGTGTGCCACCGGCCGAAATGAGGATCCTGCTGGGTGGCCGTGTGCTGGATGACGGCTTGACCATTCAGGTGATCACTGAGGACATGGCTCCAGATTATTTCTTTGAGGGGAGGGTGGGAGTTTTTTTTAAAAGTACAGTGTTCCTGAAAATCAAAGCGTTCTCTCTCTCTATTTCTCTCAGTATCTCTCTCTGTCTCTCTTTCCTCTTTCTGTCTGTCTGTCTGTCTCTATCTCTCTCTGTTTATATATGTATATATATATATATATATATCTGTATCTGTGCCCCTCTCTTTCTCTGTCTCACTGTGTCTGTCTGTTCTCTGTCTATGCCTTTCTCTCTCTCTCTCTTTCTTTCTCTCTCTCTCCTCTGTACCCATTTCTTTCTCTGTTTGTCTCTCTGTGTTTCTGTCTGTTCTCTATTTGTATGCCTCTCTCTCCCTCCCACCCCCCAACCCCCTCTCTGTCTCTCTGCCCTTCTCTTTCTCTGTCTTTCTGTGTTTCTCTCTGTCTGTTCTCTATTTGTATGCCTCTTTGTCTCTGTCTGTCTGTCTGTCTCTCTCTCTCTCTCTCTCTCTCTCTCTCTCTAAATATAAGAACATTTATATGCGTATGTGTTTGTTGTCTCTTAGATCAACGGCAGATGTGTAAGTTGGCAAAAGTGCTAATGTCTTCACTGTTGGAAAATAAAGATTCATTCATTCATTCATTCATTCTGTCTTCCTCTCTCTCTCTTAGTCTCTCTCTTCCACCCCACCCCTCGTTCTCTCTGCCCCTCTCTTTGTCTCTCTGTCTGTCTCTGTGCCTCTCTCTCTCTTTCTCTCACTCTCTCTCTCTCTCTCTCTCTCTCTCTCTCTCTCTGCCCCTCTCTCTCCATTTCTTGTGTACAGGCCAGTGGCCTTGCAGTGAAATTGCTGAGTTCTCTCTCTCTCTTCTTTCTGTTTCAAGATTGTAAGCAGTGAAGTGTTCTGCTTTGTTTCGTTAACAAACTGGCCAGATTAAAAACACACCAACAAGAATAGAATTAGATGTCAGCATATATGTGTTTTTGTGAGTGTGTGTGTTTGTGTATATACATGTATGTTTGTGTGTATTCAGGCCAGTGGTGTTGGCATGGAAAGCACACTATTTGCCATCCAGCAGAGATCATCCTCAATGTCAAAACCATCAGCCACAGTGACATCAGCTGCACTGTCATCGCCCCCTCTGTCAACAACAACAACAGCACAAGCACCACTACCGGCAGCAGTGGTGTCTCACTCCGCCAACCATCCGGAGACTGCAGTTACAGGGGCAGCAACCTGTCTGTCTGCCCCGTCTACGACACACCATGACGGTCAGTTTGTAGTGTTGTATTTTTATTTGTATTTGTATTTCTTTTTATCACAGCAGATTTCTCTGTGTGAAATTCGGGCTGCTCTCCCCAGGGCCACCCATTTTTTTTTCTTTTTTTTTCCTGCGTGCTGTTTTATTTGTTTTTCCTATCGAAGTGGATTTTTCTACAGAATTTTGCCAGGAACAACCCTTTTGTTGCCATGGGTTCTTATATATGCGCTAAGTGCATGCTGCACACGGGACCTCAGTTTATCGTCTCATCTGAATGACTAGCACCCAGACCACCACTCAAGGTCAAGTGGAGGGGGAGAAAATGTTGGCGGCTGAGCCATGATTCGAACCAGCGTGCTCAGATTCTCTCGCTTCCTAGGCGGACGTGTTACCTCTAGGCCACCACTCCACATTTCTCTGTCCTTCGGTTTTTATTCTGTTCCTGTTTATCTCTTTCTTTCTGCGTGTGTCTGTGTGTGTGGGGGGGGCATGTATGTGTTTGTGTGCTCACGCATATGTGGGCGTGCATCCGAATATGTCTCTGTGTGTGTCTGTACATATGTGTTTGTGTTTGTCTTTCACCAAAACCTTTCACCGTTCAAAAGTAACTACATCGACCTATATATAAATATGCATGTATAGTTTTGACATTGGCATGTACAGCGAAATGATGGGTGCAATAGGCAAGTGGTTAATTCATTGGACTTTCAATCTCAGGGTCCCAGGTTTGAATCTCAGTAACAGCTCCTGGAGGGTGGGGATTTTTCCGATCTCCCAGGTCAACATGTGCAGAACTGCTTGTGCCTGAACCCCCTTCATATGTATACACAAACAGAAGATCAAAAGCACATTGAAGATCCTGTAATCCATGTCAGCATTTGGTGGGTTATGGAAACAAGAACATACCCGGCATGCACACCTGTGAAAACGGAGGATGGTTGCCTACATGGCGGGGTAAAAATGGTCATACATGTAAAAGCCCACTCATGTACATATGACTATGAGTGAACATGGGAGTTGCAGCCCACGAGCGAAGAAGAAGAAGTGCAGTAAAATAGTGAACCACTGTGTTGTGTGCAGCATGTCGACAGCAGCTGTCTGACCAGTACTACGTGTACTGCAAGGTGTGTGGTCAGGTGCGCGCCGGTCGCCTGCGCGTGAAATGCAGCGTGTGTGAGGGAGGAGCTGTTCTTCTGGACTCAGTCAGTCTGCCTCTTCTTTCATCTGCCTGTCTGCTTTTACGTTGATCACTTTGTCAGTCTGTCTCAGTTGTATACAAATTTGAAGTTCAATTGTCTGTCTCAGGTACATTGAACATTTCAAGTCTGTCTGACCAATTACCTCAGTTATATTGAAACTTTTAATGAAATTTGATTGTCTGTCAGTCTATTTCGGTTATGTTCACATTTGAAGTTTAAATGAATGTTCATCTAACCTACTTATATTCAATTTCGAAGATAAATTATCTGCTCACCTATTTCAATTACATTCAAACTTTGATTTTTAATTGTCTCTCCCTCTGTCGCAATTATATTCCAACTTCAGAGTTTAATTATCTGTCCATGTATCTCATTTACATTCAGATTTGAAGTTTGTCTTTCCATCTGTCTCAGTTGTATTCAGTTTTGAAGTTAAATTGTCTGTTCATCTCTGTCAGTTACACTTTAAATCTTAACTGTCTATCTATTGAAGTTATATTCAAATTTTATGTTTAATTGTCTGTCGATCTGTTGTCCATTTATCTCAGTTATATTCAAAATTGAAATCTAAGTGTCTGTTTGTCTGATATATATTCAAAATTGAAGTTCATTGTCTGTACATCTATTTCATTTATATTCAGATATGAAGTTTAATTGTACTTGTGTGTGACTGTGTGTTTGTGTGTGTGTGTGTGAGACTCTGTGTGTGTGTGTGTGTGTGTGTGTGTGTGTGTGTGTGTGACTCTGTGTGTGTGTGTGTATGTGTCTGTGTGTGTGTGTGTGTGTGACTCTGTGTGTGTGTGACTCTGTGTGTGTGTGTGTGTGTGACTGTGTGTATGTGTGACTCTGTGTGTGTGTGACTGTGTGTGTGACTCTGTGTGTGTGTGTGTGTGTGTGTGTGACTGTGTGTGTGACTGTGTGTGTGTGTGTGTGTGACTCTGTGTGTGTGTGACTCTGTGTGTGTGTGTGACTCTGTGTGTGTTTGACTCTGTTTGTGTGTGTGTGTGACTCTGTGTGTGTGTGTGTGTGTGCGACTCTGTTTGTGTGTGTGTGTGACTCTGAGTGTGTGTGTGTGACTCTGTGTGTGTGTATGTGTGTGACAGGATCCGGGGGGCTGGGAGGATGTGCTGACTGTCGGACACCTGACCGGCAGCTGTCAGTCCCTGCAGTGCGAGGGATGCCAGCCGGTGTGTACCTCCTGCTTGCCTGTCTGTCTGTCACTCTGTCCCGCTCTTTGTCAGCAGAACTCCCGAAAAGCAGACACTGTGTTGATGAACTTACAAGATATATATATCACAGCACTTGGGTCTACAAAGTTTGCAGTGTTCTTTACAAACTTGGATTCGCAATTGTGTGGGAAATGTGAGGGGTTGGGGGTCGTTAGGGGGGTGGGGGTAAACACAAGATTATTCATTATCAAATTTAAATGAAAGACTTATTGATTGTTTCAACCGAGACTTGCATGCTGCTCTCCATAATTTTTACTATGTTTATTCACTGTTCAATCACAAGTTGCCTGTAAGTGCATATCTCAGCCAAATACCAGTTGTTCATGTTAAAAAAAGTGTTTACAAAATTCAGGGTAGGAATGTCACCACAAAATGTCTGTTTCATAAACTTCAAAGTGACAGCTGTTGATGACACTTATAACTGTTCATTTTGGTACAGATGTTACTGAATGTTGGAGATGTGTAACTTTTTTTTGTCATGCTTCTTACATAACTTATTAGCTGTGTGGCGAAAGTGAATGAATGTCAGTCATCTTTCACTTGTTGTCATGCTGCTGACAGAAGGTACCTGCTTGTGCGACAGATGTTTTACTTCAAGTGTGCGGAGCAGCATGGCGGCAGCGGAACGGTGGTGGCGCTGCGTCACATCATGCCCAACCGACGCTCCGTACCGTGCATGACCTGCGAGGACGTCATGTCAGTGTTGCTTGCTGTCATCCTCTGCCTTTTCCTCTGTCTGTCTGTTCCCTTTGTGTATAGTCTGCCCGGCCCCTCTGTTCAATCTCTCTCTTTTCTGTATTATCCGAATTCAGTTTTTTTGTTGTTGTTTTTTTCCGTTTGTCAAAGGAAACATGAAGGGGAGTGCATTTGAAATTTGGGAAATGATGCTAGGCTGCTATGATGACATGGTTACTTATATAGCACCTTTCCTTGGTTGGGGACCAAGCTCTAAGCATTTCACAAACACCGGGTCATTTGCACAACAGGCTGCCTACCTGGGTAGAGCCGATTGACAGCTGCCATTGGGCGCTCATCATTTGTTTCCTGTATCATTCAATCAGGTTTCAGGCATGCACGCATACACACTCAGACAGACATGTGACATTTTACGTGTATGAGGTTCTGAAATGGGAAAGGTGACAAGGTGATATGAATGTTCATTGATCTGCTTTCAGTGTCAGTTTCAAGGGCGTTAACTCCTTCAACCCTCACTCAAGCATTGCTCTGATGTCAAGATTAGTCTCATTAAAACAGTTTTCACATTTCTACATATGTATAAACCCGAAGGGAAGGGAACTAACTTGTACAGTTTTTATAGACGTGATTTGGAGGAAAAAACAGTATGTTTTTCTGCGGTTTTTTTTCACAGCAGTAAAGCATGAAGCCTGCCGAGGCTGTGAACTCCAGGTTTGAATGGATACATATTTGAGTCTTAATTTTGGTGTCAAATTCCAGTGATGTTGCTAAGGGAGAAGTTGGATCAATGAATTTGGAAATGATTTATAAGGCCTGACCATCTTGTTTAGTTCTTCCTATGGTCACTAGTATGCACTAGTGGGCTTTTGTGTATATGACCTTTTTAACCCCCACCATGTAGGCAGCCAAACTCCGTATTTGGGTGGAGGGGTGTTGGGGGTGAGGGTGGGGGTGCATGGTCTTGTTTCCATAACACACCAAATGCTGACATGGATTACAGGATCCTTGACTTGTGTATTTAACCTTCTCCATGCATATACACATGAAGGGGGTTCAGGCTTTAGCAGATCTTCACATGTTGACCTGGTAGATCAGAAAATCTCCACCTTTACCCAGCAGTTGCCATGACCAGGATTTAACCCTAGGACCTACGGTTTTTGCACCCGTCGTTTAGTTCTGATGTGTTGAACTGGTGATGTTCATGTATTCATCCAGTCAGGTTTTTTAAAAATTTTTTTTTTTTTAATTAATTTTTTTTAACAGTTATGCCTGCTTCTCCACCCAAACACAGTGTAGTACTGGGATAGTATAAATATAGAAATGTCACTGTGGTTGGTTTTTGCAGCCAGAAGACGGGTGCAATAGCCAAGTTGTTAGAGCATTGGACTTTCAATCTGAAGGTCCCTGGTTCAAATCTCGGTAATGGCACCTGGTGGGTAAAGGGTGGAGGTTTTTCTGATCTCCCAGGTCAACATCTGTGCAGACCTGCTTGTGCCTGAACCCCCTTCATGTGTATAAGCAAGCACATCAAATACACACGTTAAAGATCCTGTTATCCATGTTGGCATTCAGTGGGTTATGGAAACAAGAACATACCCAGTAAGCACACACCTGAAAATGGAAAATAGCTGCCTACATAGCGGTGTAAAAATGGTCTTATATGTAAAAGCCCACTCGTGTACATACAAGTGAATGTGGGAGTTGCAGCCCACGAACAAAGAAGATGAGGCAGCCGGAACAAATGAGTGATGGTTATAGCGCATTGGGTTATGCTGCTGGTCAGGCATCTGCTTGGCAGATGTGGTATAGCGTATATGGATTTGTCCGAACACAGTGATGCCTCCTTGAGCTACTGAAACTGAAACTGAAACTATTCACGTTGGTGCTAGGACCAGTATTTTGTTTTGTTGTTGTTCATTTGTTTATTTGTTTTTTTGGTTTTTGTGTGTGCTCACTTCAATCTCATAGTTGTCTGCCACTGTGATCAGGAGCCCAGTAGTTGTCTTCCCCTGTGAGTGGAGCCACGTGATGTGTGTGGGATGCTTCAAGATGTACTGCTCCATCCGGCTGAAGGAGCGGGGATTTCAGCACACAGCGCAGTATGGCTACACCCTGCCCTGCCCAGGTCTGTACAGTGTCAGTGTTTGTTGGACTGCTGGTGGCCTTTGGTTGGCGGGCTTTTTTTTTTTTTTTTTTTTTTTTGTCAACCTTGTGGGAGGTTGTAATGTGTTTTGGGTTTGGGGGTGATGTCGTGAATTAGAATTTTGATTATTATGTGATAGACTGCAGTTTTGTTGAGGTTTTTTTGGGGGGGAGGGGAGTGGGGGGGGAGGGGGGGTATAATCATTTTATAAAATGCTGTATGTATTTTAAAACTTGTGGTAGGTTGTAGTGCGTTTTTTGGGACCATGTAGTAAATTATAATTTTGTTTATTATATAGACTGCCGTTTTGTTTGGGGTTTTTGTTGTTTGTTTGTTTTTTTTTTGTTTTGTTTTTTACTCATTTATGAAATGCTGTATGTTTTCTTGAATTATGTGATATATTATAGAATGACATTTGAGGACTGCATTTTTTTTCTTGTGAAGTAAGTTTCAGTGTATATTTTTAGTATGTGGTGTACTGCAAATGTATGTTTTTGATCATGTGGTAGATGGCAGTGAGAGTTTTCTTTTTTTATGGAATAGACCACTGTTTTCTTCTATTTTCTTTTAATTAAAAAAAACCACAACAAATTATACATTGCAGTGTGACATGTTTTAGGCATGTTAAATCTGGTGCAGCCCATAACTCTCCAGACTGGATTTTGTTGCTGGGGCCTATAGTCTGCTTCCTACATGCACGCAGGTGGTCACTGGGTTCCACAGTTTCCTCTAACAAGAGGAGAACCTCTGGCCTGACGCCGACAGTCATCCAAACTGAGGTCCTATGTACGGCATGCGCACAGAGCATGCATGATAACCCACAGCATCAAAAGGGTTGTCCCTGGAAAATTTGTGTAGAAAAATCCACTTTGATAGGAATAACAAATACACTTGCAGGCAGAAGAAAGAAGGGGGTGTGGGGGAGGTTTTGCTGCACTGTGGTGGTTTGTTCCCCTGGGGAGAGCAGCCTGAATTTCAGAGAAATCTGTTGTGACAAAAAGTGATACAGTGCGAACAATATGATGCTATACAATACAGTACAGTGCAACACAGCACAACACAACACAGTACCACTTCACAACAATATGTACCCCCCTCCATAAGGTATATCAAGACTGTGTATTTTGGTGTATCATTTCCTGTTATATAGCTGTTTAGATGGAATGAGTTGTTACATATGAGGTTCCTTTTGTTTTAATGGAGATCATAATGTGGTTAATGCTCTTTTTCCATTTTGTGTTGCTTGACATGCATTAAGTGATGCGAAGTGTCAACAGTTCCATGGTGATGCTAATACAATGCTTATTATTTGTTATAACATTGCATCACTATCAGTATCTGCTGACAGTGTTTTCTCCTTGACCTTGGGAAAAAAAAGAAACAAAACAAAACAAAAAAACCTGTTTCCCTCTGTCAACAGCCAGGGAGAGCAGTGTGAATTTCACACAGAGAAATCTGTTGTGACAAAAAATGATACAGTGGATACAATACCATATAATACAACAGAACACAATACAATACAAGACAACACAACACAATGCATCAATCCAACACAACACAGCACAACACAACACAATAACAATACCACACAACACAGCACAGCACAACACAGCACAGCACAACACAGCACAGCACAACACAACACAACACAACACAACACAACACAACACAACACAACACAGCACACAACACCACACAACACAACACAACACAACACAACACAACACAACACAACACAATAACACAATACAGCACACCACAGCAAACCCGTTTCCCTCTGTCAACAGCCGGTTGCTCCCGGTCGTACATCCAGGAGCAGCACCATTTCTGTGTGCTGGGGGAGGGGCACAACACAACACAGCACAGCACAACACCACACACCACAATGCAACACAACACAACACAATAACAATACCACACACCACAACACAGCACAACACAGCACAGCACAGCACAACACACAACACAATGCAACACAACACAACACAGTAACAATACCACACAGCACAACATAGCACAGCACAGCACAACACAACAAAACACAACACAATACAACACAACACCACACAACACAACACAATAACACAATACAGCACACCACAACAAACCCGTTTCCCTCTGTCAACAGCCGGTTGCTCCCGGTCGTACATCCAGGAGCAGCACCATTTCTGCGTGCTTGGGGAGGGGCAGTACGAGCGCTACAAGGACTTTGCCGCTGAGGAGTGTCTGATGGCGGAGGGGGGCGTGTTCTGCCCGCGCCAGGAGTGCGCCTCGGGCTTTCTGCTGGGCTCTGCAGACACCCGCGTGGTCTGCCCCCACTGCAAGGTGTGTGTGGGTGGGTGTATTTGTTTGTGCTTGAGCAGAGCATATGTGTGTAAGTTTGTGTATGTGTTTATGTATGTGAATGTGTGTGTGTATGTGAGTGTGTGTGTATGGGTGTAGGGGAGGGGAGGTGAGGGGGGCTGTATGGGTGTGGGGGTGTGTGTATTTGAGTGTGTTTGAGCAGAGCATGTGTGTGTAAGTTTGTGTATGTGTTTATGTATGTGAATGTTTGTGTGTATGGGTGTGGGGATGTGTGTATATATATACATGTGTGTGTGTGTGTGTGTGTGTGTGTGTCTCCTTGAGCCGTGAATGTGCATGTATGTGTGCTTGAGCAGATCATGTGTGTGTGTATGTATGAATGTGTGTGTGTGTGTATGCTTGAGCAGAACATGTGTGTGTGTAGGTATGTGTGTGTGTGAGTATATGTGTGTGTGTGTGAGTATATGTGTGGGTTTGACTATGTTTATGTGTGTGTGTGCTTGAGCATGTGTGTGTCTGTTCCATCTTCCCCTTTTTGAATATGGATCTAACATATAAATTTCATTGTTTATATTCCCATCTTTCTGTGGAGTTGCTTGTCAAAGATATGGATCTTCCATGGAGATGAAGTTCAATGCTGAGAATATCGTTAGTGAGGATCTAACTGTGCTTTTGTATCTGGAAAGCGTTGTCCATGGCTGTCCGTACATGTAAGTGTAGTGATGTGCACACAGTTATAAACACAAAAAAATGTATTTAGTATCTCCACATAGGTGGACTAAAAGTTTGAACAGGACAGGAATCCAGACCTCTGTCGGAGTTTGCACCAGTAGGTCATTGTAGGTATGTTAGATTAAACATTATCTTTGGGGGAAAAAATATATTCCAATCTTGATGTCAAGTCAATTTTCAAAGTGTCTCGGTGTGAAGTACATGGTCTCTACTGTTTCCACCCTCCAAGTTAAAATTTCCTGAAGTGCTAAATGAATCCACAGTATTGAAATTCATGTGACAGTATGTGTGTGTGTGTGTTGTTGTTGTTGTTTTTTTGTTTTTTTGTTTGGCTGGAGAGGGAATTGAATAGGGAAGTCAGTTTGATGTTGGTGTGTTTTCAAAACGGGTCAGACATGTGATTTACCAGCGGACTCAGATTTTATCAAGTCTCAGGAGCATACACGTTGTGCATGCAAGCACACATGCATGTGCATGCATGGACACATTTGCGTATGAAAACATGCGTATGCATGCAGTCATATAGTAAAATACACTTGCACACACACACATACACAGACATACATACACATATGCACATACACACACACATATACATACAGTGAGCCCACAAGCACTTGCACAGACATACACTCACTCACACACACAAACACACACACATACACATACGCATATACCCACATTCACACACACACACACACACAGAGAACACACAAGCACACACATACACATACATACACACACACACACACACACAGTACACAGAACATACAAGCAACTAAAACAAAGTGATATAGCAGGAACGTGTGAGAGATGCCCACAGAACAAACCTCATGCTGTGTGCAGTTTGTGTTCTGCCGACGCTGCCGGAGAGACGGCCATGACGGTACCTGTCGTCCTGTCAGCGCCACCACACTGCAGCCTCAGGTAACGACTGTGTGTCATTTCTGTCTCTGCTTTCCACTTGTCTCAGGTAACTTCTGTGTCTTTTCTGTCTCTGTTTTCCACTTGTCTCAGGTAACTACTGTGTCTTTTCTGTCTCTGTTTTCCACTTGTCTCAGGTAACGACTGTGTGTCTTTTCTGTCTCTGTTTTCCACTTGTCTCAGGTAACGACTGTGTCTTTTCTGTCTCTGCTTTCCACTTGTCACAGGTAACTTCTGTGTCTTTTCTGTCTCTGTTTTCCACTTGTCTCAGGTAACTACTGTGTCTTTTCTGTCTCTGTTTTCCACTTGTCTCAGGTAACTACTGTGTCTTTTCTGTCTCTGCTTTCCACTTGTCTCAGGTAACGACTGTGTCTTTTCTGTCTCTGTTTTCCACTTGTCTCAGGTAACTACTGTGTCTTTTCTGTCTCTGCTTTCCACTTGTCTCAGGTAACTACTGTGTCTTTTCTGTCTCTGCTTTCCACTTGTCTCAGGTAACTACTGTGTCTTTTCTGTCTCTGCTTTCCACTTGTCTCAGGTAACTACTGTGTCTTTTCTGTCTCTGCTTTCCACTTGTCTCAGGTAACTACTGTGTCTTTTCTGTCTCTGCTTTCCACTTGTCTCAGGTAACTACTGTGTCTTTTCTGTCTCTGCTTTCCACTTGTCTCAGGTAACTACTGTGTCTTTTCTGTCTCTGCTTTCCACTTGTCTCAGGTAACTACTGTGTCTTTTCTGTCTCTGCTTTCCACTTGTCTCAGGTAACTACTGTGTCTTTTCTGTCTCTGCTTTCCACTTGTCTCGGGTAACTACTGTGTCTTTTCTGTCTCTGTTTTCCACTTGTCTCAGGTAACTACTGTGTCTTTTCTGTCTCTGTTTTCCACTTGTCTCAGGTAACTACTGTGTCTTTTCTGTCTCTGTTTTCCACTTGTCTCAGGTAACGACTGTGTGTCTTTTCTGTCTCTGCTTTCCACTTGTCTCAGGTAACTACTGTGTCTTTTCTGTCTCTGCTTTCCACTTGTCTCAGGTAACGACTGTGTGTCTTTTCTGTCTCTGCTTTCCTCTCACCTCAGATAACTGCTTTCTTTTCTCCCACTGCTTTCCACTTGTTTCAGTTAACTACTGTCTTTTCTGCTTCAAATTTCCACTCGTCTGAAGTAACTACTGTCTTTTCCCTCATTGCTTTCCACTTGTCTCAGGTAACTAGTGTGTCTTTTCTTTCATTGCTTTCCACTTGTCTCAGGTAACTAGTGTGTCTTTTCTGTCTCTGTTTTCCACTTGTCTCAGGTAACTAGTGTGTCTTTTCTTTCATTGCTTCCCACTCGCCTCAGGTAACTTCTGTCTTTTCTGTCTCTGATCGTTCGTTTGTTCAGGATGTGTTGTATATGTGTGTCAGTTATGTGAAGCGGAGCTTGGTGTGTAGTATGTACACGTGTATCGATGACATACAGTGTTCTTTGTGGCAGTTCAGCGATGGGGAGTATGATGTGCTGTATATGTGTGTCTGTTACATGAAGCAGAGCTTGGTGTGTAGTGTGTACATGTGTCGATGAAGTTCAGTGTTCTGTGGCGGCAGGAGTTCAGTGACGCAGAACGTGCTAAGCGTGCACGGTGGGAGCAGCAGACGGCAGACACCATCCAGCAGACCACCAAGGGCTGTCCTGGCTGCGGCGCCCGCACCGAGAGGGACGGTCAGTCGTCTTCGTCTACTTCCTCCTTCATGGGCTGCCACGCCCACTTTCTCTCTTATTCACACGAGTGGGCTTTTACATGCGTGACCATTTTTACTGTTTTCATGGGCACAGTAGCCAAGCGTTGGACTTTCAATGTGGGGGTCCTGGGTTCGAATCTCGGTAACAGTGCATGGTGGGTAAAGGGTGGAGATTTTTCTGATCTCCCAGGTCAACATATGTGCAGGCCTGCTTGTGCCTGAACCCTCTTCTTGAGTAAAGGTACACATAAGATCAAATACGCTTATTAAAGACCCTGTAATCCATGTCAGCGTTGGGTGGATTATGGAAAGAAGAATATACCCAGCATGCACGCCCCTGAAAATGGAGTATGGCTGCCTACATAGCAGGGTAAAGAAATAAAACAGTCATACATGTAATATGTTACATGCCTGTCTGAGTGTGTATGTGTTAGTGCCTGAAATCTTATTGAATGACACAGGAAACGAATGATGAGCACCCAATGGCAGCTGTCAATCAGCTCTACCCAGGTAGGCAGCCTATTGTGCAAATGACCCAAGTTTGTAAAGTGCTTAGAGCTTGGTCTCCGACCGAGAATAGGCGCTATATAAGTATCCATACCATCATCATCATTCATCACAACCCCACCTTGTAAGCAGTCACACTCTGTTTTTGGAGGAGTTGGGTGTGCATGCCAGGTATGTTCTTGTTTTCATGACCCACCAAACACTGACATGGGTTACAGGATCTTTAATGTGCGTATTTGAGGTGCAGCTGGATGACAACGATGGTCATCATCGATCTCGATGGACACACCACTCACCCACTCATTTGATGTGTATGCATATACACATGAAGGGGGTTTCAGGCACCAGCAGATCTGCACATTTGTTGACCTGGGAGATTGGAAAAATCTCCACCCTTTACCCACCATGTGCCGTGACCAGGGTTCAAACCTGGGACCCTCAGATGGAAAGTCTGGTGCTTTAACCACTCGTGTGTTGACTAAAAAATGAAGAGACAGAGCAAGGGCAGTGAAGAGACAGATCATGACTAATGAAGAGACAGAGCACAAACAATGAAGAGACAGACCATGACTAATGAAGAGACAGAGCACAAACAATGAAGAGATAGAGCACAAACAATGAAGAGATAGAGCACAAACAATGAAGAGATAGAGCACAAACAATGAAGAGACAGACCATGACTAATGAAGAGATAGAGCACAAACAATGAAGAGATAGAGCACAAACAATGAAGAGACAGAGCACAAACAATGAAGAGACAGAGCACAAACAATGAAGAGATAGAGCACAAACAATGAAGAGATAGAGCACAAACAATGAACACAAACAATGAAGAGATAGAGCACAAACAATGAAGAGATAGAGCACAAACAATGAACACAAACAATGAAGAGACAGATTGTGACTAATGAAGAGATAGAGCACAAACAATGAAGAGATAGAGCACAAACAATGAAGAGACAGAGCACAAACAATGAAGAGACAGAGCACAAACAATGAAGAGACAGAGCACAAACAATGAAGAGATAGAGCACAAACAATGAAGAGATAGAGCACAAACAATGAAGAGATAGACCATGACTAATGAAGAGACAGAGCACAAACAATGAAGAGACAGAGCACAAACAATGAAGAGATAGATCATGACTAATGAAGAGACAGCACAAACAATGAAGAGATAGATCATGACTAATGAAGAGACAGAGCACAAACAATGAAGAGACAGACCATGACTAATGAAGAGACAGAGCACAAACAATGAAGAGACAGACCATGACTAATGAAGAGATAGAGCACAAACAATGAAGAGATAGAGCACAAACAATGAAGAGACAGAGCACAAACAATGAACAGATAGAGCACAAACAATGAACAGATAGAGCACAAACAATGAAGAGACAGAGCACAAACAATGAAGAGATAGAGCACAAACAATGAAGAGACAGACCATGACTAATGAAGAGATAGAGCACAAACAATGAACAGATAGAGCACAAACAATGAACAGATAGAGCACAAACAATGAAGAGATAGTGGGTGAACAAAGAAAAGCTAGAGCAGGAACAACCCAAGAGGTTGTGAAGAGATAAGAGCAAGAACAATGAAGATGTGTGGCAGGAGGGGAGCATATCCTTCTCTGCCTTCTCTCTTCCTCTGTCTCTGTCTCTGTCTCTGTCTCTCTCTCTCAGTGTTTTTGTTTTCCTTAATAGGCATTTTACTTTGTCCTTTTTTGTTACTAGGGGCTGGAGGCCTATGAAATAAAAATGTGTTCTTGTTAAAAAAAACAACAACCAAAAACAATGAAGATAAAGAGCATGAATAATGAAGAGATAGGCAGGAACAATCAAGAGATGGGTAGGAACAATGAAGAGATAGTGAAGAGATAGAGCATGAACAATGAAAAGGTAGAGCAGGAACAAATGAACTGTGAGAGACAGAGCAGGAACAATGAAGAGACAGAGCATGAACAATACAGAGCATGAACAATGAAGAGACAGAGCATGAACAATGAAGAGAACAGTGAAGAGATAGAGCAAGAACGGTGAAAAGACAGAGCATGAACAATGAAGAGAACAGTGAAGAGATAGAGCAAGAACGATGAAAAGACAGAGCATGAACAATGAAGAGAACAGTGAAGAGATAGAGCAAGAACGATAAAGAAACAGAGCATGAACAATGAAGAGAACAGTGAAGAGATAGAGCAAGAACGATGAAAAGACAGAGCATGAACAATGAAGAGAACAGTGAAGAGATAGAGCAAGAACGATGAAAAGACAGAGCATGAACAATGAAGAGACAGAGCATGAACAATGAAGAGAACAGTGAAGAGATAGAGCAAGAACGATGAAAAGACAGAGCATGAACAATGAAGAGAACAGTGAAGAGATAGAGCAAGAACGATGAAAAGACAGAGCATGAACAATGAAGAGAACAGTGAAGAGATAGAGCAAGAACGATGAAAAGACAGAGCATGAACACAGGTGAACGTGTTGCTGTTCCAGGCGGGTGCATGCACATGCGGTGCGCGCGGTGTGACGAGGAGTGGTGCTGGCTGTGTGTCAAGCCCTGGGACAGAGATTGTCAGGGTGCCCACTGGTTTGGTTAACAGCGTCCTCCCCCCCCGCCCTCCCCATCACCCCCTTCCTCACTCCACCCCCCCTCCCCTCCCCCCGCTTCCTTTGTCTTTTCCTGTTGAATTCTTTGTGTAATATCACATATGAGAAAAGATTGGGAATGAAACTACTACTACTACTACTGCTGCTGCTGCTGCTGCTGCTACTACTGCAACTACTACTACTACTACTACTACTTCATTCACTTAAAAGAATCAAATCTGGCTTGTATACAAGAGCTCACATGATAAGCATACCTGACAGTGTTATACATCTGTCTTTTTCTTTTTCATTCATTGTCTCATATTATATAATTATTGTGGATGAAAATATTGCTATGACTTCTACTATCTTATTCACTTTACATGCGTAAAGTTGGCCCGATTTCTTGTAAGTTTTTTGTTCATGCAGTGTGATCAGTTGAACAGAGAAAAAAAAATGTCTAGCTTTATTCAGTCTGCTGGCATGACAGAACCATTCTCACTGCAGTTTAATGGTGTCTTCAACTTCCTTTTCTCATTTGATTGTCCGTCTTCCAAGGACTATAAGTCAGCTGGCATGTCCCCTGACAATGTTTCCACCATTCCAAAAGTTAGGACAAACCGCAAGAGGTGTGAGTGTAGTTTTTTGTCGGTTTGTTTGTTTGTTTTGTTGTTGTTGCTTTTTTGTTGTTGTTGATGTTGTTGTTTAAAAACATCCCAGAGTGGGCAAGTGAATATTATCAGTATCAGAAATTTATCTGTTCCATGACATGAATGATTTCATTATATAGCTTTTGGCTGTATGTCTGCATTACCTGAATCAGAATGCTGAAATATATGCTGTGGATATGTATACATACAAACATATCATGTCACTGATGCAAGAAAGCTTTGAAGGTGTGTATATTGAAAATATTTAGCAGATATATTGTACAAAAAATAAAATAAGATAAAAAAAAAAAAATTTATAGTTAAATATTGTTATGTATAGTTTTGTATATGGTTTCAGTTTCTCAAGGAGGCATCACTGCGTTCAGACAAATCTATATACACTACACCACATCTGCTAGGAAGACGCCTAACTAGCACCATAACCCAACGTGCTGCTTAGACTATCAGAGTGGATTTCTTCTACAGAATTTTGCCAGATGCAATGTAAGAACATGGCAGAGGAAATCAGTCATGGTCAACCTCCAAGAACACCCCCAGTGAAGGCAACTTCCCCCTCTCAACAATCATTCTGTGGCTGATGTCTGTGAACTTGTTCATGTCTCTGGCTGTTTGTTTTTTTTATCTGTGCACCTCACTCCTCCCTGCATTTGATGATGATGATGAACTGAACAAGAACCAAAAACATTATTTTATGTATCTGTATATTGACAAAATTACCCTGTACTTCTTGAAACGTTAAATAGTGATGTGTTTGTTCCAGTGATTGTGCTCAATAAATTGTACATAATTTTCATTGTCTGGCTCCACGACTCCCATCTCAAGCCCCATCCCACCCCACCACCTTCCAGCATGCACCCCCCCACCCCCCGCCCCCCAGTCCCCTCCTCCTCCCTTCCCAGTCCAGTCACCTGTATATATTCCAGAAAGTTTCCCCCTTTTCTTTCTACCTATTTGCAGCCTAGGAGATGCTTTGTGAGATGTCTTGCAGTGAGACAGTGAAGTGTAAATACTGACATGGGTTCCAATTGCCCATGATGCAATATTGTTTACCAGTGTGCTTTCTTTGCTTGCATGCTGCATTTTTAAAAATTAAACTTTGTTATTCTGAATTGTTTAATCAAGAGATTGTAGAATGGCCAGATGATCTGTTGTCAGTATGCTACAGACACCATCGTTTCCATCAGATATTTGTTCGTCTTAATCTGTCGTAACCTCTTTTATCAGCACTGCTCCATTTTCTCTTCTTCTTCTTCATCTCCCTCAACCCTGTGCATTGTCATTCAGGCATCTCACAGAATTGTTCACTAGATTTCTGCAGGTCTGTCAGTTGTGTGTCAAAGCCTGGGTCTCTGCGTGTGGTTTTCCTGTCCGTTGTGTTGTATTGTCAGTCCATCGCTCTGCCTCCCTCCCTCAACCGTTCCTTGGAGGAATGTTTTTAGAAAGGCCATTGGATCTCGTTACAAGGCTATACCAGTGTAGTTTTCCTTTCTTGAATTAACCGATGTCAGCAGTTCTTCATAAAGTCCAATGTGCTGCTCGATGATTAGGCACACTTGCTCATTTGGGATGTGATCAGTTTAAATGTTGTTTAGTACCTAGAGAGGAGTGGCCTGCCCAGCATCGAAAGCCTGCTGATCCAGTGCCAGCTACGCTGGACAGGACATGTTGTCCGCATGACAGACAGCGGGATCCCGAAGATGCTTTTGTATGGCTAGCTGAAGGAAGGCCACCGCGAACTTGGAAGACCCTGCAAGCGCTTCAAGGACACCTTGAAGACAAACCTCAAAGCCTGTGACATAGACATCGCTTCCTGGGAAACTGATGCCCTTGACCGCTCTCGCTGGAGGATGCTGTGCTCTAGTGGCATAAAGACGTTTGAAAACAAGAGAACACTGGCCATTAAGCAGAAGTGTGAGCGAAGGAAGCAGGGCTCAGCTTCTGGAGACGTTTTCCCTTGAAACACCTGTGGGAAGTGCTGCGCATCCAGAATCAGCCTCTTCTCCTATATGAGGACACACACCGACAGATAAGCCTGCCTGCCTACTCATCTGTCAGTCTGACGGGAGACTCCATCATCAGTACCTTGTGATAACATCCCATTTCATCTCATTTGTATCTTTGTCCAGAAAATCTGTTACACTTCTTATTATGCTGGCTAGTCTCCTAAACTCGTATGCAGATGGTGAGATTTTTAACACTGGGTTGAGCACTGTGCCAATAGTTGTCCACTCTGCAGTGTGGGTTACCAACTTGGACCTTTTGTACATCAGATGTGTTTCTGATTTCATCTTTCTTTTTCGTTTGGAACAAATGGCAGAAGTGCTAGTAGTTCCAGCATGTCCTGTATTATTGGTCCTACAGAATTGTGGTGTGGTTAAATATTTCATGTCAATGATAATTGTGTGTGTCTATGTCCAGGACTGTTTGTTATACAGAGGTTTTACTTCATCTTGATCAATGCAAAGCTCAAGGATCTCTGTCTTACTGATGCAAATTCATAAATCATATGATTATTGTGTGTGTGTGTGTGTTGTTTTTTAATGACTGAGTGTGTGTGTTTTACAGGTTTGGCAGTGAATAATAATGAGCTGTAATCCAGACAGAATTCTGATTCAGTGCTTTGTTCTTTCTGTTGCATATCATAGTGTCAAGGGGAACAGACAAGTTGGTTATCTTTATGCTGAAACATATCCTGTTATGAAAGAGTGTATGATACCCCGATGATGTATTGCATGCAGATTAGGTGTGTAAAGCAAAAAAAAAAACATAAAAAAAATGGTTGGAAAGACTTGTCACCAATGTCAAGGGGACCAGAAGACCGTGGTCCAACTTGATTCAGGAACAAAAAGCAATGAACTTACTTTCCTCAAGGTGTGTGTGTGTGTGTGTGCATGCTTATGTGCATGTGTGCTTGCATGTGGTGTGGGAGTGTGTATGTGTATGTGTGTGTGTGTTTCTTGTCAATGCCCCCTGTATCAGCAGGAAAATGAAGCAGCACTGATTGTGTCTGTGTCTGCACAAGACCACAGTGCATGTCCCATATTTCTTTTCTATATTATCATCTGCTTCTTTTTTTTCTTTTGTAATCAAGAACTAAGCTTTCCAGGAAGTGAAACCACAGTTTAGCCTGTCAGAGCTTGCATTGTCTACCAAGACAGAAGGACATGGGAAAATCAACAAAGGGGGTTAGCATGGTGAATTGAGGGGGTAAAAGTGCAGGGTGTTAGGGTGGTGGACTGTGCTGGTAAGGGTGGTGGGTGTTAGGGTGGTGGATTGTGGGGTAATGGTGGTGGGGTGGTGGATTGTGGTGGGTGTTAGGGTGGTGGTTTGTTGAGGTAAGGGTGATGAGTGTTAGGGTGGTGGTTTGTTGGGGAAAGGGTGGTGGATTGTGAGGTAAGGGTGGTAGGGGGTGGATTGTGGGGTTGGAGTGGTGGATTGTGGGGTCGGGGTGTTAGGGTGGTGGATTGTGAGGTTGGGGTGGTGGATTGTGGGGTAAGGGTGTTAGGATGGTGGGGTAAGGGTGGAGGGTTGTGGGGTAAGGGTGGTGGTGTGGTGCATTGTGGGGTTAGGGTGGTGGATTATGGGGTAAGGGTGTTAGGGTGGTGGGGTCGCAGATTGTGGGGTAAGGATGGGTTGTGGGGTAAGGGTGGTGGGTTGGCAGACTGTGGGGTATGGGTGGAGGGCTGTGGGGTAAGGGTCTTGGGATGTTGGATTGGGGGGTAAGGGTGTTGGATTTGGGGTAAGGGTGGTGGAGGTTAGGGTGGTGCATTGTGGGGGTAAGGGTGTTGAGGGTAGAATGGAAAAGGTGGTGGTTAGTGACACAGACATACAGTGCCAGTAGGTGTGGGTGTTGCGCCCCGTACTGCCTCACGGATCAAGATGAAACGTAGCACTCTGATAACTTCTACTGTCTTCTCCCCTATATGAGGAAACCTAGAGGGGATGTGTCCCTAAGACCAGCAATTTAGTCAAGATCATTTTCATCAAAACTGACCATGCAGCTCTCTGCTACTCCACAGTGACAGAAATAAGTTGCAAGGCCCAGTATTTTGCTGATGGGCTGGCACTGACTGCTTGACATGGACCCAACAGATTCATTTTAGATAGTGTGGAATGTTCCAGTATTCCTCAACAGCCACTATCTCCCTCTCACTAGTACGAACGAAAAGAGATTTGTTTTATCTCTGGCAGAATCGGATAATATAACCTTAAAAAAAATGTTTAACAAATAGTAAAGAGTGGTAACTCTCTCCATTCACAAGGTACAGAACTTAGTCAGTGCTACTTACGGTACTGATTCAGCTAGCACACAGGTAAATAAAAGGTACATTGGAACAAACCCGGACACTTCCTCGAAAAAGGAAGCGCTGGGCCTGTCCTTATACCATTCATCTGACATGAGCACACAGCAGCAAAGACAGAAGAAATGTGCAAACACAAAAAAATGTTTTTAATGTGGTGGTGTGCTCTGTGTGTATTAACTTTCTTCTGCTGTATTTGTATAAAAAAAAATAAAAAAAAAGAAGTACAGTGCATATGCCCATTATCATGTTAACACCAACCCCCAACAATATGTTGAATGTAAATGTTGCACACAGGGTACAATACCAAGTGAATGCCTACCTTCCTTCCATGTAAGCTTTTCACCTTTCTTTTTTCTTTTTTTTTTTTTTTTTTTTACTACTTGGCTTTCCAAGCAATTGTATAACATAAGCTGACATACACTGATACAGAAACATCAGAAAACAAATGTATAAACCAGTCAACTTTATTCCAACTTGTATTTCCGCAAAGTAGAGCATGGCTGACATGTCACTGTACAAATGCATGCACAGAAATAAAAAAAATCAGGGCACCATTGAAAAACAACAATAAATACATGGGTAAAACAAACTGGATGGAACCAATGTAAAGGAGATGGCTGAAAGTGAAATTGGTGGTCAGCTCCAACATCAGTGTGTGTGTGTGGACAATTATTTCCAGCAAACTGGTGGACTGAGTACAATGGACACACATCAATGCCTCCTAGAAAGGATCGACCATTATGACCTTCAACCATGGACGCAAGATCAAGAAAATGGTTCCAACATGATCTGCAGATTTAAAATGAGAGACGGAAAGAGAACCAGTAAGGGAGAGGGAATCGAGATTGACCTCAGAATTTTACTCTAATTCTCAATGACAGACAGATAATCAATGGGGGGGGGGGGGGGGGATATGGATGGTTGAGGGAGGAGGGGAGGAGAAAGAAAAGGGGGGACAGACCCAGCTAAGAGAGAGAGACTGGAGAAAAGGCAGAAGAGAGAGCCAGCAAGAGACTGATGTTTTCATGGTAGTTGCACATATATCATAAGAATTAACAGTACGGTCTAAATGAATTTATTAGTAGTTTTTTAGGTTTTCCTTCAAAATTAAAAGCACTGTGAACAGACACCAACATGTGCACACACACACACACACAACCCCATCCACCTCCTGACACTCTTACATATGAACCACACACACACACACAAAAAGTGACAATATATGTATGCATGCACACACACACTATGTATGTGCATGCATTCACATGTACATGCCCAAGATACATGTGCACACATGTGCAATGTACATAACATGCACAAACAATGCATGTGAGCACCTGCAGAGACCCATCTGCATATTACAGTGTTTGGAGAAAGATGACACACTCAGCCAAATACACCAACACCTGTCTTCTTTTCTATCTTCCTGTGTAAAAATGATCAGTACTTGCACTTTTCTTCTGCAGAAATCTTTCAGTTCAGTTCAGTTCCGTTACTCAAGGAGGCGTCACTGCGTTTGGACAATTACATATACGCTACACCACATCTGCTAAGCAGATGCCTGACCAGCATCTCTAGCAGCCAGAGAAAAAACCCTTAAATGAGGAAAAAATGAAAATAAAAATAATGTAATTATTTGCATATCCTGTGAGCAAGGGCATAAAAACAGGACAGGTGACGTCACCAGATACCAATCCTGCACTTCAATGACACAAACAAGGCTCGAACCCACAACTCTCATCAGCTTTTCTTACCAGAATGCTTTGAGCCAAACCACCATGGTGACCATGTCAGGGATAAAACATTCAACACAAAAAGCACACAATGTCTAAAACTTTGACAATAAGAAACTGACAACAAAATAATCATACTTCACTATATTGCATCTGAGATACTTACACACCGACTTTCTCAAGGCCTGACTAAGCGCGTTGGGTTACACTGCTGGTCAGGCATCTGCTTGGCAGATGTGGTGTAGCGTAAATAGATTTGTCCGAACGCAGTGAATCCTCTGAGCTACTGATACTGATACACACTGACTGACAAACAGTGACGTTGGTTAGGCCTCATGTCCATATCAACATAGCTCAACACACCCACAGCTGGTGCAGTGAAACTAACAAAACAATGACTGATAATTCACTTTGGAAAGCTTTGTAAATGGAAGTGGTGAGATGTGATTTAACAGTATTTGCCAGCGGTAGCAACACTTTGAAGCTGGATGGATGGTTGAATTTTTTCATTTGCAATGTACAAGTCTCAAATTTCACAATATTTTGAGCAACACAAAATCATTTTCATTTTCTCTGCAAAATTGATGATAAATTTTCTTTCCTATGGACTTTCTTGAAAACATAGTTTGTGTACCTTTAACAGTGATAAGACTAACTTCAGACAAACTGAAAATATTCTAAACCCAATTTGTTTTATCATGTTTAGGTATAGCTGTAAAGCTAGAGATGATCTGAATGAGCAACAGAATGAAAATCTGTCATTTGAATTCATGGTCTTTGTCCATTCTTGCTTGTGGAACATGATTAAATGTTCCTGAAATCAGGCAAAGGAAAAAAAAAATCTCAGTTACTCCCTGATGCCTCAAAACTTAAAAAAATAAATAAATTTTTAAAAAACCAACATGTGTAACATGAAGGATGCCCATATTTTCCAATTTTGTTCATGATGATATGAAAGCATTTTATATCTTTTAAATGGCAAACAATCAGTAGGTGTCAATATCAAACACTTCCTGTACATATATACGGTGGGTAGCATCCTCTCTCGCTGCAGACTATTAGATGAACACTTTGGTCGTACCATTCAATTATCATGCAAACAAGTGCCCCGTCAAGGGCTGTCACATTGTGATCAGATCACTCCTGAGGCATAACTTTTTGTGACATGTAGAGTTTCAATGATGGAAACACTTGATTACACCATACATTAACTCACTCAGTACGGCCAGTCCTCTCTTCTCCTCAACACAGACCCCTCGGATGTCCAGTGGGTGTCTGAATGACCCAACCTTTAGCTTCCGTCGTCAGAACTGTGGTATTCTTTGTCAACATTCACCTCTTCAGTATAAGAGCGTTCCGCTTGCGATATTTTGATGATGGTAATTGGGATGAAACGCTGTTAACGTCGTCTCTTTCATCGTTCGTATGGAGAGAGTTAAAACACATTATTACACCTCACATTAAAACAACATAACCAAACTCATGAAGCTGTATTCCAGAGATCACTCTGCTTACTGCAAAAAAAGTACATGTAAAATACCCCCCCCCCCCCCACACCCCCCCACACACACACCCAAAATAAACAAACAAACTTTTTTTTAAAGGCAACACTGGCAAATAACAGCAGTCTGGGCAGCTAGCTAGTGCCCTTCTTACCTCTCTGTACTAAAAAATATCTGGCAACTATCTCAACTTCTGCATACTAAAGTTTTGTCAGTAAACACAAAACAAAGGACTGGAAACCCAAAGAACAGATGGCCAATGACGACATCCAAAATCAAGGGGCAGAAGACGAAGATGAGTGACAGAAAAAAACAACACAAAATCTACTGCTGGGCTTCTGAAAGCCGGAGACAGACACTCAAGGATTAACGACATCAAAGTTTAACGCCATGCCACCAGTCATCCCTCTCGAGATGTTCTCATACTGATACTATGATCAATTTTCTACTGTTCGCAACATGCTGCGCTTTCCAAGGAGAGTGTGTTTCCAAAATGCAGCGCCACCCTTTGTTTTTCTGCCTGCAATTGGCTTTGTTTTAACAATAATAATTAGTATTTATATAGCGCTGAATCTTGTGCAGAGACAAATCAAAGCCCTTACAATCAAGCTGGATTTTTTTCATTGAATTTTTGCCAGGGACAACCGTTTGTTGCCATGGATTCTTCTTTTTTGAGGGCTGCAACTCCCACATTCACATGTATGTATGGGTGGGTTTTCACGTGCATGACTGTTTTACCCCACCATGTTGAGAGCTAACTCCGTTTTCGGGGGGGCCATGGGTTCTTGTACATGTGCTGAATGCATGCTGCACACAAGACCTTGGTTTATCGTCTCATCTCAGACCATCTCCACGCTGATCACAACAAGTAACCAACACCAAGATAACCCACATCATCCACAGTGCGTAACCATTACATGTCATGATTTCCTGAAGTATAACACCACTCCCCGCTGGTCCCATTGACGGCCACACACCCCTCACAATCAACATTCCTTTTCCTCAAGTAGTAATAGTAGTATAAAACTAGTAAGCCCTGACAAGTCTACATCATTTAGAAAATAAACTGACATGCACTTGGTGGGTGTACTTTTGCCCTTTTTCAAAGCATTTAAATTAAGTAAATTCCAAACAATGTAATCCTCAAAATATATGCATGAAAGCTTAAAGTACATAATCTGCTCAAAAGTAATAACCAAGATCTAAAAGTAAACATCTGTTTCAAAAGTCATGTTGGTACACCCAGAGAACTCATTCAAATAAAGAACACGACAAACAGTTCACAATCAAACTTGAGATTTGTTCAAAAAGCAGCAACAGAAAAATGCAAAATTCACTGAGCACCAAAAAAAACCAAATGCATACGAAATATAATGGTCAAGACCAAACAGATATGGAATTTGTTCCGAAAACAAAAATGTCTGGGTGATATGGCAGAACACAAAGTGACAAAAAGGACAATTCTGAAAACAAAGCATGGCTGTCTAAGTGACAGAATATAAAAACAACAAAAAACTGCCAAGCCCATGATAAGCATGGGTTTTGCACATTCCCAAACTCATGCAAACATCATAGTGAGAATGTACAGACCTTCAAACACAACCTACTTAAGTATATACAATTATCATATATTGTCCATTCTACTTCAGTTGTCTGTGTACCAGCTAATGTAATATATATATATATGTATCGAGAGAGACTGAGAGAGATAGTTAGATGTACACCTAAAACTCTGCAGGTATTACACCATCAGCTACTGATGTAAACAATTACATATGCACACGAGCCATGGAAGTATTCAAGTAACACTCAAGACTGGTTTGTTGCCTATATATACAGGTACAGAAATTCACTGTATATTATGCGCAAACATTAAAATAAAAAGTCTAGTAAGCTAAAGATTGTCAGCACTTGTTCCTAAGTGGATGTGTTCACACAGAACTGTCACCAACACGAAACAGACTGAACAGCACCAAGAAGATTCACTGAACGCTGTACTCTGATCAGTTGGGTTTGTAACAGACAGCAGTACAGGATTGCCATCAGACATGCATACCCCAGAATCTATCCATACTACAGCCCCCAGAAACTTGGAAGTATAACAAATCAAAATTATCAGGAACACCATGGAACATTTGCTCACAGACATAGAACAGCACATTATACAGATCACAAAGAAAAGGGGTCAGCTTGTCGCACAGCTGTGATGACATCTCTGGTACTGCCTGCCTTGGGTGGTATATGGTGTTCTGCACACATCGTCTTCATCACAGCTTAACTCATTCAATCCTGCACCCAAGCATTGCTCTAGTTTTGAAATTTGTTTCCTTAAAATGGTTTCCACGTTCCTGCAATGTATACACCGTAATGAAAGAAAACTAACCTCTATAGTATTCCCAGCTGCGTCCAGATGTATACATTTAGAGGGGGGAAAAACAGTTGATTTTGTATATTTTCTGTGTTTCGCCACATCAGTATGAGAGGGAAACCTGCTGAGGCTGTTAACTCGCTGAGGTTGAATGGATTAAACTCTTTTCAGTGAAATTCTTATATATTCCTCTTAGTAGCCATGTTGCTTTGCCGATTCATTCTGCAGCCTTTCTAAATTTGTCAAAGCTGATGCTGAAATCGTCTGAAGAAGTCAACTGCACATAAGTTCATTTCTTTCCAAAACAGACACATATTTTTTCACATTTTCATAAAACAGTGACATTTTTGTTGCTTTTCCAGAACAAATACCGACAAATCAGTACAGTATGCATGACTTCACCGTCTTGCACACACTTCACACTGCGCTAACTGATACACCCACCCACCACACACCACACAATGGAAAACGTCTCCACTTTCACATCGCATGGGTGTCTATCAATATCACTTGAGATCATGAGCAAAATATATTCTTCCAAAGCCAAAACATTAAGTACACAAAATATTAAGAAAGAAAAGAAAAATCTCTCCAATAATAAATTATTCTAAATCAAACTAAGCATTTCTAGTAACACACACACACACACACACACACACACACACACACACACACATTTAATGACAAATACACTACTCTAACACACTGATACATAACTTTTTTTTTTAAACAGACAATACAATTCAGAAAAGCAATTTTTTCGCAAGAAAAAATGTGTCTTCTTCACAGGCAAAAACACCAACAAGAAACAAACAGAAAAAATACTCTCCAAATCCCAGTCAGTATTTAGTATTTTAATATGTGTACATCACTACATGTTTCTGTCCTAACTTGCCAAGCAAGAACTGCATTCACAAAAATCTTCAGTTTGCTGGTGAACAACATACTGACTGGGGTTCTGACTTGGTTCTGGTTATTTATTCTATTGTCTGAAGATGACTTTTCTAAGGGGTTGGGAGGGGTGGGGGGGGGGGGGGGAGGAGGGTTCTGGTTATTGCCTGAAGAAGATATTGGAGGGAGACAGAAGATGTGGGTGTGTGGATGGGTGTGGGGTGGGGCTGGGGTTGTGCTTAATGGCTTAAGTAGATTTTGGGTGTGTAGGGGAGAGGGTAGTGGTTACTGGCTATTACCTGAAGAAGATTTTTTTTTTTTTTTTTAAAGTTGATGGGTGGGCTGGGGGTGTGGTTGCAGTTATCATCTTTAGATTTACTTTTTTTTTTTCAGGAGGGGGAGGGGAGGGGAGGAGTGGGGGAATTGTGGTCACTGCTTGATTTTTTTTTGGGGGGGGGGAGGGGGGGGAGGGGGTGCAGGGGGTCTGAAGATTTTTTGAAGGGGGATAGCGGGGAGGAGTTTGTAGTTATTGTCTGAAAAAAAGGAAACTCCGCCCCTTCTACAATGTGACAATGGCCATACAAAATCTGAAAATATTCACCTTACACATTCCATGTTCAGAACACAAATACCAACGATTACACACACACATATAACCAGCCATCATAAACACACACACGCACTACCACCCCAACCAGCCATCCAACCCAAATCATTCACACATAATGAACAAGCACAATTCACACGAACACACACTTAGAACACCACACACGCACATGCAAATCCATAATGTTTTTGAGGTTTTGAACAAAATTTAAGTCTGTTGCTGCCTTTCCACAAAATTCAACGCAAGAGTGATATCAAAATGGGCAAGGAAACGAAGAATGATTACGGTACAAAATGCCATATCGATCTGATAAAAACAAAATGCGTTAAATAAAGATAAAACAATTTTAAAACACCAATCTACAAAATGCAACAATGTTCAAGACACCATAAATCCATGCTCATCAAAGTCTCTCTTTGTCTTCATTTGTATGTTTTGTGTTGCCTGAGAAACACATTGCACCCTCATGTCATTTTTCTGCAGTGACCAATTTTATGCACTGACCATTATTTGTTTCCCATCCTTAATCATCCGTGGCACCATGGCAGGATCGGTAAGGTGTTGGACTTTTGATCCAGTGTTCATCAGAGTGTGAAGCCCTGTTTTGACTTGGTGTTGCGCCTTTGGGAAAGCCGCTTTATTCCGATTCTTCTCCCTCCACCCAGGTGTGAATGCCTCAATGGGTACCTCACTTCATTTGGGGAGCCAGTGGAAGGAGAGGACTGGGCTGTGCCTTCTCATGCCAAGCCCTAGACAGTGTGGATATGGTTCAGCTGCCAATATTTTCTCCCCCTCCACTAGACCTTGAGTGGTTGTCTGGACGCTAGTCATTCGGATGAGACGATAAACCGAGGTCCCGTGTGCAGCATGCATTTAGCGCACGTAAAAGAACCCACAGCAACAAAAGGGTTGTTCCTGGCAAAATTCTGTAGAAAAATCCACTTCGACAGGGAAAACAAATAAAACTACACGCAGGAAAAAATACAAAAAAATGGGTGGCGCTGTAGTGTAGCGACGTGCTCTCCCTGGGGAGAGCAGCCCGAATTTCACACAGAGAAATCTGATGTGACAAAAAGAAATAGAAAGAAATACAAATACTATCCTGATGGTCATGAAAGGCTGTGGGACTTTCCATCTGTGAGAAGTTCTACCTGTTTCTTTATGAAGAAACGAAGAAACAAATATACAATGTGTGTGGGAAAAGGATAGGGCATGCATATTTCGTTTGAAAAGAGCTGGAAATACATCCAGGCAGCACCAAGAAAAACGGACAATAAGTACTGATCCATGCAGACGCACGCATCAAGGACAGTAACAGTTTGTTCCCTGCTTGTCAGTAGTACCTTCACGGATGGGTGTCCATGTGTCTAACACACGTTCCTCATCACTGTAGGTCAGCATGGATCACAGCACAGTGTATCACAAGCTTACACAATTACAAAAATTTATGCATACCGTAAACCACCCTGTAAACACCCAGCCCCACTGTGCACAAAGTTCACCCTGAAGTTAGGGCCCCATTCCCGTAGTTCCACCATACAGCACTGGCTGGCCTGGGAGTGAGAACATAACAGCTACTGAAACAAGACACTACATCATGGAATAATGTCATGTGCTCACTAGGTTTTCCAATGACACATCGACATCTCATGTAGGCGTTCTATTTTAGATCATCTTCTTCATTTATGGGCTGCAACTCCCAACCTCACTTGTATAACAAACGAGTGGGCTTTTTTTCAAAGTGGGAGATGAGTGTTTACAAGGTATTTTACCCCATGCACATTTTTACCCAAAATGGGAGTTGGGATTGATACTGAACGTTTACACACATGCACACATATACACAAATAGAGAAACACACACCCGTAACAATATATAGAGTGATATAGAACAATCATTTATGTACATTTTTTATACATATATATACATATATCACTTTTGATTGTACTCGGTTATCCACTTTTGATTGTACACGGTTATCCACTTTTGATTGTACTCAGTTATCTGGAATTCACTTCTTAGGCGGACTCATCACTAGCAGACCGCCACCCCCCCCACCCCCCCATCCAGTCCTGTGAGGCAGTGGAGTTCCAGCACTGTGTGCTATGAAACAGGACCTCCAGAACTATCACCTGCCTCTCAGCCTGTCGATGGAAACAGCTATTCCTCACAGTTACACTTAAACCCAACACTCCCTCAGGATTACATACATATTGCTGTGATTTCCAATTTTTTCTGCTGAAATTTGAAGCAGGGAGTAAATACTACAGGTAATACAAACAGTGCTTATCCTATGAGACGCTATGAAAATGACGTATACATAAAATTGTAAACAGAAAAAACATAAGCATCATGCATTCCATAACACTTTTATTGCAATCAAACTAAGAGGGTCAATGACCACTAAAATACACATGTGAGCGCGTACGCACACAAACACACACACACAAACATTCTCCCTTTCACTCTCTCTTAAAAGTACACAATGTTTAAACACCTGACTAGCAATGTGTTAGGGGCATACCCATGTTATTTGCCAGGCTGAGGTAAAAGAAGAGTCCACAGTCACAAGTAATCACGCTGCCCAACCAGCCTCCAGCCCTGCCAATGTCTTCAACAACTGGCTGTAGCTGCTGACACCGGTTTGGGCAGCCGTTCCTTTACACATCTGGGACAGCGCCTGCCCAATCTGATTCATCTGTAGATGACACAAGCATGTCAACGTGTGCAGACAGAAACCTCCCTGGGTTTTATGACGGCATGCTGAAAGGCCCTGCTGTCTGCGGATTATGCCAGTCTCTCTCAACAGATCACACACACCTGTCCAATCCAGGTACCTGCCTGTCACCTGAGCATACAGTGGTCCCTGTCTGTCACCTGAACTGACAGTGGTACCTGTCTGCCACCTGAACTGTCACCTGAACTGACAGTGGTCTCTGCCTGTCACCTGAACTGTCACCTGAACTGACAGTGGTACCTGTCTGTCACCTGAACTGTCACCTGAACTGACAGTGGTCCCTACCTGTCACCTGAACTGTCACCTGAACTGACAGTGGTCCCTGTCTGTCACCTGAACTGACAGTGGTCCCTACCTGTCACCTGAACTGTCACCTGAACTGACAGTGGTCCCTGTCTGTCACCTGAACTGACAGTGGTCCCTACTTGTCACCTGAACTGTCAGCGGTTCTACAGGTCCTGCCTGATGACACTCCAGGTGACCAACACCAGGTGTGTACATTCGACAACAGTCACAAAGCATGCCACCTTGACTTCACTGTGTTGTACACAGCTGATGGAAAGTGTGTGTGTACAGCCAACACCAATCACAACACACGTCACTTCAACTACACTACTGTTGTGCACGGCTGATGCTAAGTTTGTGGTGTGTAGTGGGGCTGATGGAAAGTACGTGTGTACAGTCCACACTTATCACAACACACGTCACCTCTACTACACTACCATTATGCACGGCTGATACAGAGTCTGTGGTGATGAGCAGCGAGCAGTAGGGGTAGGATCACGACGCCTGGCTCTGGCTGCAGTTGACGCGAATCATTTCCGTGACAATGTGCTCAATGTCCTCCTCGGTGCCCAGGTCCACGTCCGGCACGATGAACGACAGCAGCTTGTGCACGTTGCGCTGCAGGTTCCGGAACCGCCGGGCCAGTAGCCGATGCTTCTGTTGCAGCTGAGACAGCTGCTGCCCCACCTCCTCCTCCTGCTTCACCTCCCTCTCGCCACTCACCTGTCTGGAACCGGCGCCACCACCACCACCCCCTTTCCCACCCTTCACTCCACTGTTGTTGTTGGTGGTGGTGGTGTTAGACGCCTGCTGCCTCTCTGTCTCCAACCGCCGGTGGAGTTGGTTCACGTCGGGCTTCACATCTGGGGCTTCTGTGGTGGTAGTGGCGGCGGTGGTGGTGTTGGGTTCTTCCTCCTCCATGGTGAGATCAATAACATTCACCTTGGCAGAGCTGGAGGTGCGAGCTCGGGGTCGTCGTCGGCGAGGATGGGTCGTGGTGGGCGTGGAAGTGGAGGGTTTGGGGGCGGCAGTAGCGGAGCTTGGGGTGGAGAGAGGTTTGGCGGTGTCTGGAGAGTTGCACCTGTCGAGGGTCTCCTCTTCCGCCCCTGTAGCACACACACACACACACCCATCCACACACACACCCATCCACACACACACACACAAATGCACAAACACACACACACATACGCACACACACATACACACACACACACACATACACACACACACACACACACACACACCAGAGCACATGTTCATTCACAAAGAATGCAGGCATAAGATATGTACATTGCACAACACACATACACACACATCATGCCCACAACCAATACACACACATTCACTCACTGAGAATGCAGAATGTGTGATTAAACATAATTATACATAATGCAAGATTATACATGTTGTGGTCAAATAAATCATGCACACACACACACAAGAACCACACCCCCCATAAAAAAACAACAACAGAAAACACAACAAAACAAAAAAACATAAGTGTCCTTCCCCCTCTCCCTTACCCTGTTACAGTCTAACAACAAATCATGTGCACACCAAAAAGAACAACCTCCACCCCCCCCCCCCTCCCAACAAAACCACCATGTGCATATTTCCCTCTCTCTTACCCTGCTACAGTCAAGCAATATATCATGCGGACACCAAAAAGATCCTCCCCTCCCTTCCCTCCATCGAAACATGTGCATTCTTCCCTCCCTCTTACCCTGCTACTGTCTAACAAATCGTGCGCACCAAAAAGACTCCCCCCCCCCCATCCTCCCCATCAACCAAAACAATATATGTATCCTCCCCTTCCTTTTACCCTGCAAGTCCAACAAACCATGCCCACCCCCCACCACCTGTCAAACAAAACCATGTGTATATTTCCCTCCATCTTACCCTGCTTCAGTCAAACAACAAATCATATGCACACCAAAAATACCCCCCACCCCCAACTTAACAAAACTACCATGTGCATATTGCCCTCCTTCTTACCTTACTACAGTCCAACAAATCATGTGCACTCCCCCCCCCCCCCCCCTCACACACACACACCCCTGCCACCCAGCCTAACAAAACCACTATGTGCAAATATCTATTTATCTCCCTCTAACACTGCCACAGTCTAACAAATTATGCACACACGAAAAAAATCCCCCCCCCCTCCCTATATCAAACAAAACCACCATGTGCATATTTCCATCCCTCTTACCCGGCTACTGTCCAACAAATCATGTGTGCACCAAAAAGAACCTACCCCTCCCCCACCCACACAAAACCACCATCCTCTTACCCTGCTAGTCTAACAAATCATGCATGCATGCACCAAAAAGCCCCCCCCCCCCCCCCCCACACACACACACACACACCCCATCAAACAAAAACCACCACATGTGTGCCCCCCCTCCCTCTCACCCTCGTCCTCGCTGTCGGCCCTCTCGATGGTGACGGTGTCCCCCTGGTCAGTGGTGATGTTCATCACCTTCCTGCTGACCCCACCCTCACTGGAGCACCACCGCTTCTGCCCCAGGCTGCAACACACAGGCAATGGCCCAGTGGTTAGAGCATTGGACTTTCTATCTGAGGTTCCAGGGTTCGAATCTCAGTGACAATGCCTGGTGGATAAAGGGTGGAGATTTTTTCCAATCACCCAGGTCAACATATATGCAGACCTGCTTGTGCCTGAACCCCCTAGTGTATATAATCAAGCAGAAGATCAAATATGCATTCTTTTTTTTTTCTTCTCTGCCTACAATTTTATTTGTTTTCCTATCAAAGTGGATTTTTCTACATGATTTTGCCAGGGACAACCCTTTCGTTGCTGAGGGTTCTTTTACATGCTACACACGGGACCTTGGTTTATCATCTTGTCCGAATGACTAGCATCCAGATGACCACTCGTGATCTAGTGGAGGGCGAGAAAATACTGGCGACTGTGGGATTCAAACCAGCGCGCTCAGATTCTCTCGGTTCCTAGGCGGATGCGTTAACTCTAGGCCAACACCACAACACTTCACGGGTGGAACTGACTGATTTTTGTCTATGATACACCTTTGTACAGATGACCATAGCACTGGCAAAGACACATTTGTATGGAGATGAACACAGGGGCTGATGAAAGGTGGAAGGTGTTGATGAAACAATGAAAACAATGAAACAGCTTTGTTCTCACCTAGTGGAGGACACAGGACTGTCATCTGTCAATGCTGATGCCACTTCCAACAGCTCCTGTAACATCACCATGTGTCTACCTGTCAACTCCATCTGTCAACACCTCTTTGAGTTTGTCAGTCTGCACATGTGTGTGAATGTGTGCATGTGTGTGTACATGAATGTGTGTGTGAGTGTGTTTGTGTGTGTGTGTTTGCGTGCGTGTGAGCGAGCGCACTGACATGCATGTGTGAGCTTGCGTATGTGTGTCCGTGTCTTTATCCCTTTGCCTGTGTTTGTGCATGTGTGTGTGGCTGCATGCATGCAAATGTGTGGAACACGACATGTACGTCTTTTTGTAGGCAAGTCTAAAAAATGTGTTTGTTACAGAGGCTTGACTGGCGACAAATGACTTCGGAGGGTCATTGGAGACCAGCCCAGAATGAGCCCTGGGTAAAATCCAGCATGGGGTACGTCTGGTCACACTGGCACTCACCGTGGCGGAGGTCTGCGCCGACCGGAGGTTGCGAGCGGCTTCGATCAGGGAGTTGTGCTGATCCTCCACCTGCTTCTTCTGGTTCTGGATCTTCACAATCAGTCGCTTGTGGTTTTCCTCTCGCTTCCGCGCCTCCAACAGCGCCCGCTGCAGCCGAGCAATATCGTGGCTGTTCTGCTCCGAGCTGCTCACCTGTGCAAGATGTGTGTCATTCTGACACAAGAGTGTGAGCAAAGTGTGTGTGTGTGTGAAGCATGTATGTATGAGACATGGATGATGTGCAACATGAAAGATGGAATCCACTATATGTGCGTCATTTTGACACAAGAGTGTGACCAATGTGTGTGTGTGAAGTGTGTGTATGAAACATGGATGATGTGCAACATGAAAGATAGGAATCCACCAGATGTGTGTCATTCTGACACAAGAGTGTGACCAAAGTGTGCACTGAAATGTATGTATGAGACACGGATAATATGCAACACGCAAGATGAGAAAACACTCTTTTGGCTTTATAAACGTGTTAAATGGAAAATACCTGATAAGGAGATTCTATTTTAAGAATGTGTATAAAATGTGTGATATGTGAGACATGATTCATGTGTAATGTACATTATGAAGGATGTGTTGCATTGTGAACAATAAGTAACAGCGCATGACAGGGAGAGTGTGTATCTTTTCTAAAACTGTGACAAAGAAAACGGATGCAGACTTGCCCATCTTCACTACCATATTTTTAGAATTGAAGTCTCTCATGTCGGCTGTCAACCACACTCAACAATTCTAATGCTGTATGGTCTGGGTCATTAACAAAAACAAAAAAGAAGTACTCATATGTATGACTGTGTGTGTATGAGAGTATCAGAGCGCATCCATATAACTGTGTAAGACTGTCATAATGCATACTTTTAAAAAAGAATAAATCATGGTGCTTAGAGCTTCGCTGACCAGTATGGCCATCTCACGGCTATCGCCACGTCAGCATCTACTTCAAGTCAAGGTTACAAAAATAATAATAATAAAAACTAATGTCACATGTCTGTCTGAGTGTGTATGTATGCGTTCTTGAAATCTGATTAAATGACACAGGAAATGAATGATGAGCGCCAAATGTCAGCTGTCAGTCGGCTCTATCCAGGTAGACAGCCTGTTGTGCAAATGACACCGAGTATGTAAAGCGCTTTGAGCTTGGTCTCTGACCGAAGATAGGCGTTTATATAAATATCCGTAACAAAATCACTGCTTCAAGCTGTCGCTCAAAAAGTTTTAAAACCTTCTAGAGTTTAAAACATTCAAATCTGATTAAAATTGCTCACTTTTTTCAAGAAGTCCATAAGCGTCCACAGAGGGACATCACGAAACAAAGCCTTCAGAGAATCTGCCGTGTAATGCCTGTGTCTAACATCATACTTGATGTTCTGTATGTGTAAATGCATAAAGAGGGTACAGACACTAGACAATCTGCACCTAAGCTGACCTTGGAGAATTGGAGAACAAAAAAAAACGAAAAAAAAACCCTCCACCCCTAACCCAGCAGAGACGCAACCAGAACCCAGACTCCTTGGACTGGAAGTCGTAAGCTTTGACCACTCGGCTGTGACAACAAACAGTGCTGAAAGTGAACTGCACAATTAAATTCTTGAAGAACTACGTAGTCTGCCCTTTCTTTCATGGACACAGTATTCCCTGTGTGTGTCAGGTATGGGAGGTAGATCTCACCTCATTCATCTCCTGCTGTCTCTGTGCCTCCAACAGCTTCTCTTCCCTGGCTTTCAGCTCCGCCTCCTTCGCCGCTATGTCCGCCTGCAGGTCACATAGTAATAAATTTCTGCCCTTAATGTGTGTTGTCAACACACTTTACACACTGACAATAATGCACAGCATTCACAAAACCTTGGTTTTTTTCAGAGGAAGCTCACTGCACATGTTTATAGTATGCACACACACACACACACACACACACACACACACACATTAATTTGACACACACGGTAAACAAATGTACAACTTAAGAAACAATCAACATGACCATACATCATCTTGACACATGTAAGCATGACTGCATGTTCAGTCAATAATCATGGTAAACATGTACACATGTGCATTATAAACATCAGCCATTCTAGCATAAGCATTGAAATACACACTGCTACTACAGTTGTTCTGCAGACTTACGTGTATCAAACAGGAACACAGAATTCAATGACTCGCTTCTTTTCAAATCCCTGCCAAACTACTTTCAAAGATATTTCTGGAGCATCAAACATGCTGCTTAAAATAAAATGGATCAAAGAGCCTCACCTGTTTTTTCCGTTTCTTTTCCTCTCTGGGGAAAAGAAAAAAGGACTGATAAATCATGTTCAAAACAACATGAAAATGTCAAAATTGTTCCAAATAAACTTAAAAGTTAAAAGTCTCATAGGTTTTGTCACGGCAGTGAATTCACATAGGGTTCAGCTTTGGAAGGTGGGGCTGAATCCCCCACTTCCACTGTGTCTATTTGTATTTCTATTCGTATTTTATTTCTTTTTATCACAGCAGACTTCTCTTTGTGAAATTCGGGCTGCTCTCCCCAGGGAGAGCACATCGCTACACTACAGCGCCACCCATTTTTTTGTATTTTTTCCTGCGTGCAGTTTAATTTGTTTTTCAAAGTGGATTTTTCTTCAGAATTTTGCCAGGAACAACCATTTTGTTGCCGTGGGTTCTTTTACGTGCGCTAAGTGCATGCCGCACACGGGACCTTGGTTTATCGTCTCATCCGAATGACTAGCGTTCAGACCACCACTCAAGGTCTAGTGGAGGGGGAGAAAATATCGGCGGCTGAGCCGTGATTTGAACCAGCATGCTCAGATTCTCTCGCTTCCTAGGTGGACGTGTTACCTCTAGGCCATCACTCCACTTCTACCTTCCCCAACTGAAGTCAGGTACTCATTCACACCTGAGAGAAGTGAGGAAAATCAAGAGTAAAACACCTTTCCCATGGGACACAACACCATGCTCAAACTGGGCCTCTAAATAAAACTATAAACATTAAAAAAGAATGTTCAAAACATTTCCCATCCACTGATGATAATAACCACTGTGTTTGGTCAGAAAGGGGTGTGAAATTCGAAATAATAAATAAATGAAACAAAGTGAAAAAAAAAAAAAAAAGAAGTAAAAAACTGTGGATTAGTTTACAGCATACTTTGTAAGGAAAGTGGCACCCACTTCTGATGAGTGGCCCACATGTAAAGAACCCTTTTCAGAATGCTAGACAAGTGCTGTTAGTCAAATTCACTTGTAAAATTCCAAACACTGTGCATATATGTTTGTGTATATATGCGCATGTTTTGTATGAATAAAAACTGTGAATTTCCATCCAAATGCAAGATAAACAATCCTTGTCTTTATTTACAAAATTGCACTCTGTGTGTGTATGTGCATGTGTATACATGTGCAATCTGTATGAATGAAAGTTGTGAGTTTCAATCCAAATGCAAGGTAAGTACAGTTGGTCAAATCTACTTACAAACAATAAACTGTGTGTGCATAATCATGTGCATGTGTATAAAAGTACATTTGTATGAATGAAAGTTGTGAGCTGAGAGCTGTTAATCAAATTCGTTTATAATTTTACAAACCGTGTGTGCGTGCATGTGTGTATATAAGAACTGCATATGCAAAAATTTTTTTTTAAAGTTTCCATCAAAAGCAACATATGGTGGAAAGCACTCACAATTTCCTTTTAAAGGTTTTGGCGTAACTAGGTCGCTGCACAGCTTCATCCTCATCCTCTGGTTCCTCAAGAATGTCACAGCGGCTGTCAACATGTGCACCACACACACGGAACATGATATGTGTACTTATATAGCACCTATCCTCGGTCAAAGACCACGCTCTAAGTGCTTTACAAACACGGAATCATTTGTACAGCAGGCTGCCTACCTGGGTAGAGCCAACTGACAGCTGCCATTTGGGCACTTGTCATTCGTTTTCTGTGTCATCCAATCAGGTCTCAGCTACACACACATACAAACTCATACAGGCATGTAACATTTTACGTGTATGACTGTTTTGTTCATTTACCCTGCCATTTAGGCAGCCATACTCCATTTTCGGGGGTGTGCATGCTGGGTATATTCTTGTTTCCATAACCCACCGAACACTGACATGGATTACAGGATCTTTAACATGCATATTTGATCCTGAGCGTGTGTACACACACAAAGGGGGTTCAGGCACCCACATGAGCCATCAGTGAACACCCCAAACTTTCAACGAACAGAAAAAAAACCAGGAAGATGTTCCCTGACAGCCAATATACTCCTGAATTTGAGCTAGCTTTAAAGAACATTAAAATCCATAGCTTCACACACACAAAAATTCACTTCTTCACAAACAAAAATCTAAATCTTCACAAAATACTGCAACTGTCTCTGCAGGATATCAGTTTCTTTCTTCACTCAATAAACAGTTTACAGTGACTGTCCACAGAAACACACACAACCAAGAGCATGACCAATTAGTGGAGAATGCAAACTCTCATTTAATTCAATCCCTTGACTGCTGAGGCCCTGTGAAAGTAGGTCAATATTCCCCATGACTGCTGAGGCTCGGTGAAAGTAGATCAATGTTCCCCATGACAGCTGAGGCCCTGTGAAAGTAGGTCAATGTTCCCCATGACTGCTGAGGCTTTGTGAAAGTATGTCAATGTTCCCTTGACTGTTGCGGCTCTGTGAAAGTAGGTAACTGTGATGATCCACTTCAACAGTAGTGGCTGGTGACAAGTGGTATCGGGACACGCCCCTTTGCAAACAAACAAGTTCAGCACAAAGCTTACAGGGAAACATGTCAGATGGTGCAAGGAGTACAGGAAACCAGCCACTGTAGCAAAGTGGTTAGCGTCATGTTCCAACAACTGGGAGGAGACAAGATCTGAATCCCATATTAATAGGTGGGGGTTTTTTTCCTGCCCGTGGCCAGCTTCTACCCAGAGCTGAGCGTGCTATGGGCCCAAAGACTCAGACCACACTGTCGAGGGTAATTCACTTGGAAGTGTTGCTGAAATATCCTGACCAAAACGGCAAAGTCTGTATCTTTGTGTGCGTGTATGAATGAGATACACAAGCATACGTTCCTTCCTTCTCAATTTACATCTCAGAATAAGACTTTACTGTGCTTAGTACATTTCTTTTACTGTGCTTAGCACATTTTTTTCAGGTTTAGATGCAGAATCAAATGCTCACTTCACAAATTTATACTTTCTTCTTCTTTCTCTTCTTCATTTGAGGGTTGCAACTCCCACATTTACTGAAATACGTGGGCTTTTACATGTATTCATGACAGTTCTACCCCTGCCACTTAGGCAGACATACTCCATTTTCAGGGGATAATCAAACATTCAATACTACTGAACTCTTCATTCGGGTAGTTTGATCCGAAACCAGGAGGTAGCCAATCACAGGGCGTCACTCACTTATGGGTGGGGTCAGGGTTCATGTAACACAGCCACTGGTCGGGCAGAGGGTTGGAGCGCACAGTGTCGGGCAGACGCCGCCACTTGAGGCATCGCTCGCACTGCACCCACAGCCAGTCAGGTAACTGCCTGAAAACACCACCCGTTCATCTGATCACACCACACATTCTACACACATTGTCATTCTCCCAGCTCCACATGCAATGCTTCAACTGTCAGTGTAACTGCTAACACGTTCAGGTTCAATTTCAGTTTTGAGCAGGTGTCAAAGTATGCAACTGATCCATGTTATGTTATGCCACATATGCTTTTTTATTTTTTTTTAACAAATGAAACAGATGCCTGATCTCTACACAAACCAAATGCATTGGTCAGGCCTTCACATACATCACACATCATTTTACATGTGACACCTTGACCATGCACCCTCCTCCACCAACATTGCCACATATGCTGATGTAACTGCAGACATGTTCTGATAGACCAAACATCATAGACTCACTTGGGTAAACAAAATGAGCCTATGTTATAACCCGGTGTTCGGTTGTCTATGTGTGTGTGCCTGTGTGTCCGTGGTACACTTTAACATTGCCATTTTCTCTGGAAATACTTTGTCCATCAAAACCAAATTTGGCTTAAAAATAGTAGGAAAAAAAATCTTCACAGTCATACCAATACGAGTTTGTAAGTCTCCCGAATTAAGCCGTGTTTCCTGCATCATTAACTATTCATTTTGTTGAGGCCATTTCCAGGAATCCGAAAACACTATATTACCACATCCCAGTTGCAGTAGCATTGGTGAAGCTTAGTGAGTAGATGGTGTGACCTCGATTTTCTTGTTCGCAATTAAATGGAAAGAAATACAAATTCTGGACAGAACACATACAGTGACACAGACTACATCATCGACGTGTTTACTGCATATGGATACTCAATTAACTAGAATGGACATAAAAGAGAAATTGAATCGACTGTGTCATACTTTCTGGCGGGTATAACTAAACTTGTACACCTATCTAGATCCAGAGAAAAATGGCTAAATGTTGCAGTGTGATTGTGGCGATAGCCACGTCTCCTGAACCGCGACTTTAAAGAATTCTAAATTGCCCTTGAAGAATTTTTGAATGCCCGAGATACACCAAAATAATATGATTTAAACAGCATTATCACTTTGAATACCACAATCGATTTATTGCCCTTAAAAAAAGCATGTTTAAATGTTAATTTTTGAACGTCATTCATGGATCCGCAATAGTGCAGTGAGTAAGACAATTTCTTCCCACCCGAACATGCCGATTTCAAATCTGCACTCCTTTTTTTTCTATTTTTTTAACCTGAAGCATTATAATAGCAAATACAGAACACATTTTAACAATTAAATTTACTCAATTTTTTCTTAGGTGTCACACAAGTGAGTCTTGAAGACCTTGCCTCTCTTGTTTTACACATGAAACCATTCTCCCTCCTACACAAACATAGCTACACATGCTGATGTGACCAGTAACACATTCTGGGTTAGAGACGGGTGAGGGGGTAACACACGTGTGAGAGTGTAATAGATGACAGGATAACGGATTGGTGAGTAGTGTAACTGACAGGGGAGTGATAACAGACAGGCGAGGGGTATAAGAGAGAGGTGAGGGGTATGACAGACAGATGAGGGTGTGACAGACAGGTGAGGGGTAAAAAGACAGGTGAATGGGATTACAGACATGTGAGGGTGCAACAGGAAGGTAAGGGGGTAACAGATGAGAAAACAGACCGGTGAGGTTGTATCAAACAGGTGAGGAAGGTAACAGACAGGTGAGGAAGGTAACAGACAGGTACAGGTGATGAAGGTAACAAGACAGGTGAGGACGGTAACATAAAGGTGAGGATGGTAACACACTGGTAAGGAAGGTAGGTAACAGACAGGTAAGGTAGGCAACAGACAGGTAAGGAAGGTAAAAGACAGGTGAGGAAGGTAACAAACAGTTGAGGCAGGTATCAGACAGGTAGGAAAGGTAACAGACAGGTAAGGAAGGTAACAGACAGGTACAGGTGCGTAAGGTGAGGAAGGTATCAGACAGCTGAGGCAGGTATCAGACAGGTAGGAAAGGTAACAGACAGGTGAGGAAGGTATCAGACAGTTGAGGCAGGTATCAGACAGGTAGGAAAGGTAACAGACAGGTGAGGAAGGTATCAGACAGTTGAGGCAGGTATCAGACAGGTAGGAAAGGTAACAGACAGGTAAGGAAGGTAACAGACAGGTACAGGTGCGTAAGGTGAGGAAGGTATCAGACAGTTGAGGCAGGTATCAGACAGGTAGGAAAGGTAACAGACAGGTACAGGTGAGGAAGGTAACAGACAGGTGAGGCAGGTATCAGACAGGAAAGGTAACAGACAGGTAAGGAAGGTAACAGACAGGTGAGGAAGGTAACAGACAGGAAAGGTAACAGACAGGTGAGGAAGGTAACAGACAGGTGAGGAAGGTAACACAGGTGAGGAAGGTAACAGACAGGTGAGGCAGGTATCAGACAGGTAGGAAAGGTAACAGACAGGTAAGGAAGGTAACAGACAGGTAGGGAGTCGGCACTGACCCTGGGGTGGCTTCAGGCTGGCGGCAGGTGGCTGACCCGTTCTTCTTCTCATTCCAGTAATCATTCAGCTTCACACTAATGGAGGACATTATGGCACTGCACAAATAAACATGACTCTATAGACATCATTGTACAGACAGGCCTACAGATTCAAACAAACACTCACACATGTAAATACAAATATCAGTACTTGCACACACACACACAAACAAACAAAAACACAAGCACATGCACACACACGCACACAAAGAACACACAAACAGCCCCAGCCAACTGACACTGGGCACAGCTCACTTGTATTTCTCATCTTTCTCAAAGTCCTGCTTGTTGTGGATTGGCTTCAGAAAGTCCACCTGCACCACGCCCACCACGCCAATGCCAAGGTCGTTGGGCTGCCATCAGATAGCAAACCATCGAAATTAACACACCTGTACGCATCATGTCAGCAACTATACAAGCATCTGTGTTCCCACCTGCAGTGCACTGTGCACAGCGTTCGTGTGTTATATGTGTGTTATGCATATGTTGGTGTGTGCATGCCTGAGACAGAACAGTTTATTATATTTCTTGAGGTTGAATTAAAATTACACTTAGTTGGTTTATCATGTTTGCTTTCTTGGAATTTTCCTTGTCCTTAAACACCCCTTTATGAACATCCTGGAATCCCATGTACACCTCTGAATTCTCTACCTGCCTGAATATCATTCAGGTGCACCTGAGAATGCCCCATCTTTTCATGATTTTCTTTCGTTCAAAGAACACCCCCACAAAACTTATACATTAGTACATCTGCATATCCCGACACACATAACACACACAGGCCTTACAAATAAACATATACATACAGACACTTATAGATTCCCACACTCATAAATACACATTTTACAACTACAAACACACATATATATTCAAATACTTTACAACTACACACACAGACACACACACACAAACAAACACACACACACACACATGCACACACGAACACTTTACAACTAAACAAGTATGCAGGTACACGCACACATGCACACACACACACATACACATGCGCACACACACAAACACTCACACACACACAAGATAACAACTAAACCACCAACAGACTGTAAATGACCTGTTTCTGGCAGCCCAGTTTTTCATACGCCTTGATGAGACGATTGCGGTGATAGAACATGACGCCATAGTCCTCCTTCACTGGTTCTTGGGTGGAAAACCCAAATGTAATCCGCAGTGGCTTGGTCTGTGCACACACACAACCAATCATGTCAACAACAGGCAAACAGACCAGTTCGTACATATTACAAACCACAGGTTTTTCTTCTTTCTTTGTTAATCTTTTTTTTCTTTTTCTTTTTTTAATTTTACATTCTGACCAGACATACATCAATAATGACAGCAAGAAGAATTAACATGGTAATACAGGTCTATTCTTGGTATCTTGTTTTCTGCTTTTTATTATTTTATATTTTTGATCAATATTATTTGCTTGATTGATTCCATCACTCAGGTAAACTTTAAAAAAAAAAATTTATTATTTCCAATTTCAAAAACATACAAAACACAGCAGTGTAAAGGCACTTAATTACAAACATCAGCAATGCTATTTGCTAGTTTTGTTAACATATGTATCAGCAATGATCATGGGTTAATCCCTGACATAATGATGCCATCATGGCATAGAAGATAGATTACACTGGTGGCAGTACTGGGGGGGGGGTTGTTTGTTTTTTGCGACTGAGGCAACTGGGGTCCATGGGCCTCTAAGACTTAAGTACATGTCTTAATACTGAATCCACCCCAAAAACAGAGGAAGAAAAATCCTGCCCAAACACCAAAACAGAAATCTGCATAATACAGAAACACTCCCATAGCCCATAAGATTTTAAAATAACATGGAGCACAACACTTTAACTAAACAGAAGACACATTGTGACACAATCAACACTACTTCTTCTTTGTTCGGGGGCTGCAACTCCCACGTTCACTCGTATGTACATGAGTGGGCTTTAACATGTTATGATCGTTTCCATCCCACCATGTAAGCAGCCAAACTCCGTTTTCGGGGATGTGCATGCTGGGTATGTTCTTGTTTCCATAACCCATCCAACGCTGACATGAATTACAGGATCTTTGACATGCATATTTGATCTTCTGCTTGCATATACACATGAAGGGAGTTCAGACACAAGCAGGTCTGCACATATGTTGATCTGGGAGATCAGAAAGATCTCCACCCTTTACCCACCAGGCGCCGTAACCGAGACTCAAACCCGGGACCCTCAGACTGAAAGTCCAACACTTAAACCACTCGGCTATTGCGCCCATCCACAACCAATGCAAGAGAGGAGGGAACTCACCAGCCATGTAGGCTTGTACACGTCCGTCTCCGTGTTGGACAGCGACTTGGAGATGAGCTGGGTTTTCACTTTGACCCCTTGGATGTAGATCTTCATGCGTGGCCTCAGGAACAGTATGCTGCAGTACACCTGCACACACACACATTCACACACACACAGTCACACATCCACATGTACACACACACACACACACACACACACGCACGCACACAGTCACACACCCACACGCACAAGCACACACACACATACACACACTTACCAAGTTACATGCACACACACACACACACACGCACAAGCACACACATACACACACTTACATGCAAACACACACACACACACACACACAGTACACAGCCATTTATTGTCAAATTCACTTATGCTGTCTGATAAATACAAAAACAAACATGGTTACATTCAAAGACAAGGACTGAAGGTGTCAATGAAATGACAGAAAAGGAGAAAGGAGAAAAAGGTGTGTTTTTTTAAACTTAGCCACAAATGTGGACAGGTCAGGAAAACCAAGATGGCTGCCAGAAAAGAGGGAGCTTCTTCAGTTCAAATAACGGAGGCAGGTTGTTGTTGTTTTTACTGAGGAAAGCAATCAGCCGCAGCTACTTTTGATTTCTCAGCATGGCAGACTAGTAGTCAGGACAGGATAAGAATCCAGACCCCTGCCGGAGTCTGTACCAGTGGGTCACAGTAAGTATGTATAGTTATATATCAAATTCAATAATTTTTCATTAATGCTGTTCTGATAAATACAAAAACATACACACATACAGAGCAGCACAAGGCCTTTATCTGCAGATTCCACTGTCAAGGCAGGAGAAATGGTGAGCAGTTTGAAGTGATGACCACACACACACACAAAACCCCCCAGCATATGCCCAACATAATGTGGCAAAAAAACAAAACAAAAAAAAAGACAAAAGACTGTGAAGGAAAAGGCTGAACCCTAACCTCCAGTTACAACAATACTAACAACCTCACAGACTGACATGAGGAGAAATCAAATCAAATCAAATCAAATCAAATCAAAAACACTTTATTAATCCACATGGAAATTAAATTGTGCAATCACAGGCCCGTTGTAAACACTGGCATAAAATCATCATGCGCAACATAAGAAGACATTAAAACTAGTCAAATAAGAATTCCCAATAGCTGACGATATACTAACCCCGCCACACACACACTCATGTTAAGACAATAGGGTATTGCACGACAATATTAACAAATGAAAACATCCAACAAAAAAGGGTATAGTTTGCAAAAATGACATGTGCGCACGCACGCACACACATACACACACCCACACACATGCACACACACACACGCACACACACACACACACACACACACCCACACACATACACACACATGCACACACACGTTAAGACCATAAGGTATTGCACAACAATACATTAATAAAAACATCAAGGGAATATATCGTATATATAAGTAAAATGCACACACACACACACACTCACACATACAACGTGGTCAACAGGAGATGATGTGAACCAACATTCAAACCACAAAGAGATCAGGAAGGTGGGGTTGAGGTGTGGGGGTGGAACAGCAGGGTATTAGGGGATGGCAGAATGTGGTGGGGGTGAGGGGTGAACAGAACAAGAGACCAAATTGCTACCTATATTCCTTTAGCAAATATCCTCAATCTTTCTTTGTGTGTCAACATATCGACATAAAACAGTCTAACCCATACCCAGACTGTAACAGTAGTAATTTTCAATATACATGGATAGACAGCAATCACAAGACATGCCATAAGTAACAATACCAAAAAAATATATATCGTCCCTCTATCTGGTAGCAGTGTTGTTCTGAAACATGAACTCAAAACTGTTTCACAGTTGACAATGGGGCACTAACTGCGTGTCTGTTACAAACAGCCTGGTTCCTCCCAAAGCAATTCTTGCTCTGTCAAGAGAGAGGAATGTTCAGATGGGATATTTCCCTCCCCAAATGACTTTGAAATGGCACTTAACTCCAATTTTCCTTGCTCCACCCAGGTGTGAATGTACCTAGGGAAGGTTAAATAAAATGGAAAAGAGAAGAGGACTGGGCCCCCGGCCTTCGGACACCAAGCCCTGGACACAGTGGGTGCGAATTCACTACCCCAATGGCCATATAAGGCTATGGGAGCTTTGATCTTTAACCTTCATTTCTTCTTCTTCGTTCGTGGGCTGCAACTCCCACATTCACTTGAATGGGCTTTTACATGTATAACCGCTTTTACCCCACCATGTAGACAGCCATTCTCCGTTTTCAGGGGTGTGCATGCTGGGTATGTTCTTGTTTCCATAACCCACCGAATGCTGACATGGATTGCAGGATCTTTATCGCACGTATTTGATCTTCTGCTTGCATATACACACGAAGGGGTTTCAGGCACAAGCAGGTCTACACACATGCTGACCTGGGGAGATCGGAAAAATCTCCACCCCTTTACCCACTAGGTGCTGTTAACGAGATTCGAACCCATGGCCCTCAGACTGGAAGTCCAACGCTTTAACCACTCAGCTATTGAACCCGTCTAACCTTCAATGATGTGGTGCCTTACCCTAAGGGAGCGCATGTGCTCGGAGGACTCCACCTGGGTGGTGCGGTGATAGACGGAGGTCAGGTCAACCTCATGAGCCTCTGGGTTCCGGATGTCAGAGCTGTCACTCTCAAAGTCCAGCTCCATCTTCCCGTCCTTGTGTCTGCACACACAACATTCTGTACAGTGCCCTGTCTATCACACACAGAAGGAAGGTGGCAGAATGGTTAAAACGCTCAGCTGCCAATACAGAGAGTCCATGAGGTTGTGGGTTCAAATCCCGTTCTTGCCATTTCTCCCAAGTTGGACTGGAAAATCAAACTGAGCGTCCAGTCTTTCAGACGAGATGATAAACTTAGATCCTGTGTGCAGCATGCACTTGGCACACTGAAAAAGAACCCATGACAACGAGTGTTGTTCTCTGGTCAAATTATGTAAAAAGATGTCCACTCTGATAGGTACATATATAAGCATGCCCTCAAGGCCTGACAAGCGCACTGGGCATATGCTGCTGTGAGGCATCTGCCTTGCAGATGTGGTGTAAAGTAAATGGATTTGTCTGAACGCAGTAACATCTTTTTGAGAAACTGAAACTGTCACACACTGTTCTTTTTTGTGAGTGTGTTTGTGGCATGGTACTCCCCATTCATTTGAATGTACACGAGAGCCTTTAACTGCATGACTGTTTTTATTACTCCTAACATGTAGGCCGCTAGCTATGCTCCGTTTTTGACAGTGTGCTCGTTGGGTGCTGTGTATGTTCTTGTATCCAAAATTCACTGATTTCTGACACGGACAACAGGATTTTTAAATGTATGCATTTGATTCTCTGGATGTGTATACGCACAAGGGGGTTCAAACACCAGCAGGTCTGCACATCTGTTGAAATTTCAACCCTTAAACCAGCAGCAACCATGACTGGGATTTCAACCCAGACCATAAAATTGAAAGTCCAACACTTTAACCACTCCGTTGTTGCTTCTGTTTCACGCTGTTCTGACAGAAAAGACTTAATTCCAATATCCCCAAGTTACAGCAATATCAACAGCCCTCCCTCTCTCTCTCTCTCTCCTTCCCTCTTAATATTCATCTTCAATCGCCATGAAGCAACATACACCTTGAACAACTCTCTACAAGAAAGAGTACATCACCTTTGGGTGCAATACCTGTGTGGTTAAAGTGCTGGACTTTCAATCTGAGGGTCCCAGGTTCAAATCTCCATAATGGCACCTGGTGGATATAGGGTGGAGATTTTTCCGATCTCCCAGGTCAACATATGTGCAGACCTGCTAGTGCCTGATCCCCTTTCATGTGTATATGCAAGCAAGAGATCAAATACGCATGTTAAACATCCTGTAATCCATGTCAGCGTCTGGTGGGTTAAGGAAACATACCCAGCATGCATACCCCAAAAATGGAGTATTTCTGCCTACATGGCAGGGTAAATAAATGAAAAGTCAACCACGTAAAAAATGTTTCATGTCTGTCTGAGTGTGCATGCCTAAAATCTGAAATGAAACAGGAAACCAAAGAGCGCCCTACAATGGCAGCCGTCAGTCGGCTCTTCCCAGGTTGGCAGCCTGTTGAGCAAATGACCCCATGTTTGTAAAGCGCTTAGAGCTTGGTCTCCAAACTAGGATAGGTGCTATATAAGGATCAATATCATATCATATCATACCTTCGCAGGTTGTAAACAGCAATCTTGGTTCCGGTGCCAGTGCGACCATTGCGCAGGGTCTGCAGCTCTGCCTTCAGGTCCTGCTCGGAGTGGAACGGGGAGTGGCTCATGATAGCTTCCAGGTTGTTGCGGGACTCTTGCGACTTGATTCGCTCCACTGCCGCTGCTCAGGAAAACAACTAACAATAATTATTGAAAAAAGAAAAGGGTGGCACTCTCAGTGTAGCGATGCGCTCTAAGAAGAACAGCCCAAATTTTACAAAGAGAAATCTGTTGTGACAAAAAGAGTAATAAAATACTATACAATACAATATAATGCAAGGACAACACTGCTGAGGGGGTGGGCAAGGGGTGTTTCAGAGGGAAAAGGAACAAAGAGGGTAAGTGAAGACATTTCTTTTTCTTTAATGGGATATGCATACATGTCTCAATTGATAAGACTCTTGAGGGAAAGGAAGCAAGAGGGAGACTGAAGACATTTCTTTTTCTTTAATGGGATATGCATATATGCATATATTTCAGTCAATAAGTTACAACAGTCAGATGATGGTGCACAGCAATGCTAAACATTCTTATGTGTTACGTTTTTAATCAGGCATAAGGACCTCCACAATGCTGAGCTGAACACAATAACACACATACGTATGTCATATGGAATATTGTACATGAGTACATGAACACACACGCACACACACGCACACAAACACACACACACACACAGCTAACGACAAGGATACAGTGAGGTAGTCGGTATTCTATCATGGGCACAAAGACACAGTCAGCGCCGATAGTCTCCAGGTAGTTCTGGGACAGAAAGCCCACACTGGCACTCTTCTTGCACACTGTGAACACCAGCGCATCCTTCCCCAGACGCATGGAGCCAGACTTGAACCCGTTGCCATAATGACCAATGGGAAGGTGGTTGGGGTTGCTTTCAAAGGCAGTTTTATCACAGTACCCAAAACTGTACAGGACAAAAAAGTCATGCAAGGAAATCATTCGGTGAAAACACAATGCCATTTAAACTTTTTTTTTTTTTTTTTTTTTTTTCTTTTTTAAAGGAATTCTAAAGATTTTTCACAACCAAACCATCATTATATCAAGTTATTATTGCAACAAACATGGCATCCAATGACAAAACTTAACAACAGATCAGTTTTATCCATACTGATTACTCAATCACAGAAAATCTTTAACTAGAACAATTTTGTGAATGAATTTATTCTCTCTCTCTTGTTTTTTTTTTGTTTTTGTTTTTTTAATGGGTCCTACCATCTGCCATAGATTTACAAGGTCAATCACTCTACAGCTGTCACAAGCTGCATCATCACAATCTGCTACAGTCAGGTCATACCATTACCAACCTGCTGTCAGTCCCCCAATTGTCATCATAACATGCATCTGCTACAATCATTACAAAGTTCTAACATCAGCTACAAATATCACAACCCGCCCTAAATCTATAGATCTACTACGCATGAGATCATCACAACTGTTACCAGTACTGATCCTCTATCTGCTACCATCATCATAATCTGCCATCAGTCCTACAATCCTCACTTTCACACACACACACACACACACACACACACACACACACTGCAGTCCATCTAATCATCTCCCCTTAAAATCTCTTTCAATTGATTTCTTCTTATTATAGTATTTGTGACTCAACAGCTGCACCTACCTGAGCATTTTCAAGAGGCTTTCATAGTCCATGCCAGAGCCATCATCCTGAAAGACAAGGCAAGGCTTGCCATGGATGACACACTTTCCAATATGAAGTTCATTGGCTGACACATCCGGGTCGTAGGCATTGTCTGCACACATTGAAACAAATGTATTAGGTTAAGAAGGGACAAGTCTTTTGGCAGAATTAGAGAATATATTCTGGATTACAATCACAGGAAATCAAACATGGTTAATCTGTACCATTTTAGGAGAATACAGCAGTAAATGATAATGTATATAATGATAGTAGTAATAATAATTACATTGATGATGAAAGCAATGATAATGATGAATTACAAAACTAAAGTCCTTCAGATCTGATTTTTATGATTCAACTAGTTTGACATCTTTCAACTGCAAAAGTTTTCATGTCACATGAGAGATTACATAAGATTAAGAAATGTGAACCTTGTCATTATGTAGACAGTAAATGAGTATGGACAGATGTGTAACTTTACTTTCTTCCCATTAACTTGATTGACTCTCTCAGAAACTTACCAATGAGTTCAGCAATAGCTGAGAATGGTCCAGTGTGTGAGGTGGCATTGGAGTGTAAAAACTTGGGAGAAATCTGTAGGATACAAAGAATAATTCTGTACTGAAAAACAAATGATTTTATTTAACTGGAGTGAAAGAAGCTGGGTAACTTCTTACAAAAACAATATACAGCAATGGAGCTTTTACGTATTGTGGAGAAGTGCAACAAGTACATATGTACATATTTCATTGCATAAAACAGTGGATAGGACCACTCATTTCAATCCCCCCCACCCCCACCCCCCAACCCCCTTTTCTTTATCAATAATAAATTTAAATAATAAACAGACATACACCATCATCTTAAACTATTCATTGCAAGATTACTATTGTTCCTGCATCTAATCACACACACACACACAAAAACACACAATAAAAAATAAAATGAATGAAAACAACCAAAAAACATACATACTACATCAAGCAGAAACAACAGAAAAATGTCAGACTGACAAAAAGCCAAGACCATCTAGCACCAGGTGGCTCAATTCATCAATGATAAGTTCTACAAAGACTGTACCACTGAAGAATCTCACTAATATTATAAAATTAAAAACGACTTTCACTTTCTACCACTTTAGGTCTGGAGAAAACCATGTTTGGATTTTTTCTATAGTATAAATAATGTATTATAATGGTGAGAGAACACTTGAATTTGTGGTGCTTGAGGCCTCTTGCAAGGCCTGTTCACCATCAGGATTTGAATTAATTACTTTCTGCATGTGTGGCAGTTCAGGTCTTACGTTCCCACCTGTTCATGCATGCTGTCATTTTCCATATCAAAAAGAAAATCAAAACACCAGTGTGGTGAATCAACAAAAGCAGCAAGCGCAAGCGGGTTTCTCCACAAGCTGCGATGCTGTTGTTGTTGTTGTTGGTTTTGTTGTTGTTGTTTTGTTTGTTTGTGCTTTTTTGTTTGTTTGTTTTTGTTGTTTTTTGTTGTTGTTGTTGTTTTTGGGGGTTTTTGTTTTGTTTTGTTTTGTTTTGTTTGTTTGCTGTTGTTGCTGTTGTTTTGTTTGTTTGTTTTTGAAGAAACAACAGCCAGTTTTCATTTTCACAGTAGAAACAACAGAGACGAATGTATTGTATGATTATGCTCCCTCTTCCCATAACAACAGTTAATGGAACAACAGCTGTCAAATCATCAGCTTGGTGGTCTTTGATGGTGGGAGAAGTGTTCTCACATGGCTGATGAAGTAATGCCAAGATATTGGTTACAAGTACTTGTAACCGAAATGCACAGGCTTTCAGATCGTCAGATGCATCGTTATGACTGTAAATTGTTCAAAACTTGGGCGAAAAAATTGTGCGCAGTATTTATTTTTTGTCACTGACACAAGCAAACGACTACATCAATTGCGAAGTGCTTTCCATTGCTGTCACTTCTCAAAATATTCATAACATTACCTTCGACAAGGGAATCCCTCGGGTCAGGGTCGCCATTTTCGATAAATCCGATTTCTGCTTGGAGGCAAAAAGCGAAAGTTCCGGTGTCTTTTTGTACAAAAACTGTCGAAGATGCTATAATTATCTTTAGATGCCCATGTCTATACCCCACCCCATCCGGCCCCCACTCTACCTTGCCTCTCTCCATCACTCTCTTTTTCTCTCCCCCCCCCTCCCCGCCACTGCATGCACATACGACGTATAATTAACTACAGAATTTTGATGACATCATTCCAGGCAGTATGTGTTGATGCTGTACACCTGCTTGTGTCTGCATCACTGTGTGGGTGGGTGGGTGGGTGGATGGACGTGTGGCAATGCATGCACATGTGTGTATGTATGTATACATGTGTGTGAGTGTGCACAGGCGCATGCTTGCATACATAGGAGCATGTGTGCATGTGTATGTTTGTGTGTATAAAATTGTTTTAAGCTATTTGAACAATGAAATTTTATTTTTCAGTTTCCAGCTGAAAATATATAACTATGTTGAAGTTTGCTTTTTAAAGACTTCATGGTCAATATGTATCCTTTCTAATAGGTTCATATATTTGTTATGCTGACTGTGTAGTGGTTTGTTGCAACAACATGATAAACAGATCTTGAAGTGCTGACTTTTAATGTCATGGTGATATAGCCTATCCTTTTTGATTAAGGTCAGGTTATATTACAGTATTTCCCTTGGGAAACATTTCTAAAGAAAATGTGACAAAAGGTTGATATTTTCAAAATTCCATTTCATTATGAACTGCTCCAGATATGCTGATGTGCAAGCCTGGCATCTCACAGAAACATTACCTGTGTTCAATCTGTTAGTTTTTACAAATTGTTTATTGGGAGTAAAAAGGTAAGCAAAACTTGTGAAACTGTTGAGGATTACTTTTTTTGTCTCAGTTAACCAAAACAAACTCACAACAGTACAAATCATGAGCAGAGAAGGACACTTCTTTGACAACAACTGAACTTCTGAAGTCTGTGGGGTTTTGTATTAATATAGTTCTTCTAGTAGTGATTCTAAAGTGAGATCAGCTATCCAATGATAACCTAGTGGTGATAACAGCTATCCAGTGATGACCTAGTGGTGAGATCAGCCATTCAGTAATGACCTAGTGGTAATATCAACCATCCACTGATAACCTAGTGGTGATATGAGCCATCTACTGATGAACTAATGATCAGATGAGCCATCCACTGATGACCTTGCTGATATCACTGATAACCTAGTGGTGGCATCTAGTGATGTCCTAATGGTGATATCAACTATCCAGTGATGACTTCATGTTAATATAAGCCACACAGTTATGAATTTGTGGTGATACCAGCCATCCACTGATGACCTAGTGGTGAGATCAGCCATCCACTGATGACCTAGTGGTGAGATCAGCCATCCACTGATGACCTCGTGGTGAGACCAGCCATCCACTGATGACCTAGTGGTGAGATCAGCCATCCACTGATGACCTAGTGTGATATCAGTCACCCACAAATTACCTCGTGGAGAGATCAGTCATCCACTGATGACCTAGTGGTGAGATCAGCCATCCACAAATGACCAAGTGTGATATCAGTCACCCACAAATGACCTAGTGGTGAGATCAGTCATCCACTGATGACCTAGTGGTGAGATCAGCCATCCACTGATGACCTGGTGGTGTGAACGATCATCCACCAATTGGTGGCCTGACATTTCTGTTCTATGTGCTTTTCTTGAGGCATTAGTTATTATTCATTCCCCACACCACTCATTCCAGTTCTCCATACCTAGGCACACTCAGGTTTGTTTTGTCACTCTCAGGCCACAGGGAGTTGTCAATGTAAGGTCACCATAATGAAAACATCCTGCACTGCTGCTGAATAGTTATGCTGTTCACCTGAAGAGACCCTGCAATGTTGCTGAATAATTATGCTGTTTGCCTGAAGACATCTTGTATTGTTAAATAGTTCTACTGTTCACCTGAAGAGACCCTGGATTGCTGCTGAATAGTTATGCTGTTTACATGAAGACATCCAGCATTGTAGTTGAATAGTTATATTGTTTACCAGAAGAGACCCTGCATTGTTGTTAAATAGTTATTTGGTTTATCTAAAGAGACTCTGTATTGCTGCTGAACAGTTATGCAGTTTACCTGATGAGATCCTGGATTGCTGCTAATTATCATACTGTTTACCTGGGGAGATCCTGCTGATTTGTAACATTGTTTGCCAGTAGAGACCAAGCACAGATGCTAAACTGTTATGCTGTTCACCTGAAGAGACCCTGCATTGCTGCTGAGTTTACCTGAAGACATCCTGCATTGTTGTTAAATTGTTATGTTGTTCACCCGAAGAGACCCTGCAACATTGCTGAATAGTTATGCTGTTTACCTGAAGACATCTTGCACTGTTGTTAAATAGTTATGTTGTTTACCTGAAGAGATCCTGCACTGCTGCTGAATTGTGCTGTTCACCTGAAGAGACCCTGATTAGCTGCTGAATAGTTATGCTGTTGATCCTGCAATGTTGCTGAATAGTTATGCTGTTTACCAGATGAGACCCTGCATCATAGTTGAATAGTTATGCTGTTTATCTGAAGAGACCCTGCATTACAGTTGAATAGTTATGCTGTTTACCAGATGAGACTCTGCATTGTTTTTTTAAATAGTTATGCTGTTTATCTGAAGAAACCCTGCATTATAGTTGAATAGTTATGCTGTTTATCTGAAGAGACCCTGCATTATAGTTGAACAGTTATGCTGTTTATCTGAAGAGACCCTGCATTATAGTTGAATAGTTATGCTGTTTACCCGAAGACATACTGCATTGCTGCTGAATTGTTATCTGAAGAGACCCTGCATTGTTGTTGAATAGTTACGCTGTTTACCAAATGAGACTTTATGTTGCTGCTGAATTATTATACTGTTTAACTGAAAAGACCCAGCATTGATGTTGAACAGTTATGCAACTTACCTAAATAGCCCCTGCATAAATGATCAATTATATGTATCACAAGAATAACTTATTCATTTGCCATATCATCATGATGACAAGTCAAACTTGGACAGATGCTGTAAAACTTAGGTCATTTCAAGGTGTGTGTGTGTGTGTGTGTGTGTGTGCCAGCATATGGGTATATACATGTATAAACAAATAAGAAAATGAAAACTGGCACATCTGTTTGAATGGGAAAAGGAATATGTGTGTGAATGTTAAGGTGAGTGAGTGAGTGTATACAAACACATATGTGTAAATGTGAGAGAGAGCATAAGTGGGGGTAAAGGTTGATTTGTACGAAGTGAATATGAGTACAGGCACATTTCTGTGAGCATTTTTTTAGAGGTAAGAAGAGAATGTGCAGGAGAAAGTGCATGTGAAAATGTGTGTCTACACATCAAAGGAAAAGGAATGGGAATGTACATACAACACATGCAATTCCAGACTGATATATCAACCTCAAGCTCAGCCATGCCTTTCAAGATTCGTAACTGCTGTCTATGCCATTTTGTTTTTGGTTTTTCTTCCCTCTCACCCTTTCTGTGCTTGGCACACTCCTTGCAGGAAAGAAGACACAAGAGGCATCCTTCACAGTCATCCACAAATGACTACAAACAAGAAAGATCCAGAGATACACACCATTTATTCTGTATGGCATCATGATGAACTGTGTTGGCTCAACCCCAACACTGTATCAAGGGGAACATGTGACTCGACATAAAGCCAAGCTGCACTGTGTAAATGTATCATTCATTCCCCATCACATCGGTAAGCCAACCAAATAAGTTACTTAAAATTAAAAGAAAAAAAGGAAAGAAAGAAAAAGAAAAGAAAAGCACACACAAATCATGAAGCATGTTTCATTATTCCACAATTTCTACTAATCTCGTTTTCTCAGCTGCTCTCTTCAGTGTATCCAGGGATGGGCTGTAGAAGCAATCTCAGCAATGCTAAGTTTGATTAGAGATAAGAATTTTCTTAAGTCTACGGAATTAGACATTACTTAAGAAGATTCTTAGCATTGAGCTAGCACTGCTAAGATCACTTATGAAACCCAACCCTGTACTTTTATATAACATAAAAGCAAACAAACAAAATATTTGTACCAAATATTTGTAAATGTTCATCTCAGTTCATATAAGTGACCCCCCCCCCTCCTCCAATACATATTATGGCAATGTTGTGTAAAGAATGTGAGAATGGCGAGCATGTAAATATCAACTGCCTGACAAAGTAACAAGATGAAACATGTCACTTATAAAAGTAAATGCTGCCAGCTTCAGCTTCTAAATCATTATGATCTTTGAGACACATATGTAAAGGTGAATATGTTCTCATTCATTAAACCTGATTTTTGAAAAAAAAAGAAAGAAAGAAGGTGTATCTATACAAACACAGCAAAGAACCTACTCATACAAATCTATTTGCCATAACAAATGCTACTAAGCACAACTGTTCTTATCAAAATATCAATAAGTCATAAATCAACATCTAACTTTGTACCAAATCATAGAAAACATGATCTTTGAAAACAACAGCAACAGAGACTTTGGTTCTCCTGTTGAGTGCATTGTGAGGCAGTCAAATACATGCCAAATACAAACCTTGAACTAAAGCTACAATAATCATTGTGTCATTGTAGGTGGGCAACACATACCCTTCATTCTGACACTGTCATTGTGTTCCTTTCAGCTCAGTCGTGTTCAACACATTTCATCAATTACAGTTTGCCCCACTATCTGAACAAATAAACACAGCCATCTGCGCAAACATGTCTGTGTAAACATATATGTGCGTTTGCATGCAAGTCTGATCTACTGTCTGCCCAATCGATATGGTTCAACACACACAGAAAAAAAAGATGACGACAAAAGTTGTAATGTAGTATGAAGCAGCAAGGAGCCTGAGAAAGAACACTTTGGCAAGACTTTGAGATCGATGTAATGTGGATCATTATAATTACGTACTCATTTGCTGCATTTATTGATCTTATCTGTAGTATACCACCACCAAACAACACACAGCGCTGTTAACCCTGCCCTCCACCAAATATTTTATAACACTGATAACTCCATCAGTTTACAGTCAGCTTTGTACAGCAGAAAACAGATCCTACAACTGTCCCTTCCAATAGAAAGTGAGGGCATGGGCCTACGGGCTACACTAGGCCCCAGAGGAGTCATTCATCAAGAGGGTGGCTGAGAGGCACCAAACATGGATGTCAGGAGGATGGAGCTGGAATCATTTAATATCAATCTTTCCATTCATTATATTCTGTAAAACATTTGGCAGCAACAAAATCAACCTGTGGAAATCTGCATCAGAAACGTTAGACATATTGTTATACACTGTGATGGCAGTGATGATCTGAAAACAACCTTATCACAATGCTATTGCCCCAAAGTTTTTCGGCTATTTCAAGCACTTCCACTCCCACTCACCAAACATGACCTTCTATTGCTGACAATGAAAAGTGTCATGTTTTTTTACAATCATCAAACAGAACAACAATCCAAACAGCATAGAAAAGCGAAATCACCGGGTCAGTTTCTCAGAATCTGAACTGCAGGTACCATCATCATTGTCAACCAACAAGACTCACTCAGCTGCAAACAAAAAGGAAGAAGGGGAGGGGAGGGGAGCAGAGGAGAAGGGTCCTCTTAAACTGCACTGATTTGGACAACAGCCTGTAAATGCACAATTTGCAATATGTCTGAACAAATCCCTGACACAGTCCTTGGCACCGTTCAGGAATGAATGAATCAATCAGAATGCAGTGCATTATCCTCAGTATGTAAACATTTGTAAGTCAAACTATTCCAAAATAAACCAATATGAATAAGTTTCCTCCTGTGTCCACTGTTCAAAAGGACAAAGGTTACTAAACATAACATGAAGTAATATAATGCACTGTTATACAATGTGATATTACAAGTTATGATACAGGAATGTATGTATGCATATGTCTATGTTTATGTCTGTCTATCTATCTATCTATCTGTACATGTCTTTTTTCTTCTTTTCTTTTTTTCTTTGTTTGTTTGTTTGTTTTTCCTGTTTTTTTGTATTCAGCCTTTTATTTATTGAAATGCCCACAATGGACAGTTTTGACAGATCTTGCCTTCTTTGTATGACATCCAATGTGTTTCTCTGTCTTTTTGTACATGTATGTGTATCAAAAATGAAATGAGAACATTTATCACACACACACACACAAAAGACTTTTACCAACATACTTTTAGTCCACCTCTCACTATCAAAAAAAAAAAAAGTTTCCATGCACACACTTCCCAGACAGACTTTATCCACCTTTATGATATCATATAAGTGTGGCAAGGATTCCCAAAACAGCAAGTATACTCTGCGTAGAAGTCACAACAAACTGGTCCACATGACATAAATGACTGTGGCCATTGTTCAGAACTGATGGCAATGAGTGGGGCTGGACAAGCTGACTTGTCGGCCTGGTGATGTCAGTCACAGGGAATGGGTCATCAGGAGTGCAGCTTAACCCCTTGACTGCCAGGAAAAACACCAACAATTTTTCTGCTTTCCAAGTTCCAAGAGAGATAATTTCCTTTCATTTGATGTCATCAGTGACATCACCATGCCTGTGAATTTTACGGGCATGGCAGTCAAAGGGTTGAAAACCTGTTACCTTCTTCTAAAGGTCAAGCTGTTTGTTCTCTGCTGTGGTCCACGGTGGTGTCTTTAGTACAGCAAAGCACCGTTACCAAATGCTACATCATTTGATTTCAATTATCTGGGGAACATCACCCTACCTATTCAATCAAAATAATGATACATCATCTGTAAAGAACTTCAGCTCCATGCTGACCACATTAAAAGCTGTTAACCACAGCAGTCAGCTTAACACAATGTCATCCCATTCACTGAGCTCTGGCCATACTTCAAAACCCCCTTGATCCCCCCCCCCCCCCCCCACACACCCCTCCCCGACAGTCACAAGGACTGGTCACGTCCAAGTGGTTGTCCTTTGTTCTGTGGCTTGTTTCACGTCAAAAGTCACTTTGCTGGTCACAACAAAAAGCACTACCCTTTCTGAGACTCCAAAAAAACTACAATGGTAATTCTAGTTCAACACAAAACAACTTTATTCTTCCTCGTCTGTTTTGCACACCATGATCTAACCTGTATGTTTTGCACACCATGATCTAACTTGTACATATAATCACCACATCAAAAAAAAACAAAACCAACCAATAGCACAATGGAAACAAGATAAAAATATACAAGATATTATGAAATGTATAAAATCACACAGTAAAAAAGCATACATTTATGATCATATTATACATAAAATATAATAATAAAACCTGTTAGGTATCACATGTACATACATTTCCTAACTCACAACTTTTTTGTGTGATATTTATTATTTAACAAAATGCACAAAATCAACATTATTCAATACATGAGCATAGTCAAAGGAGCGCAATTCTGTGATGCAATTTTCACAATAAATTCATAATCATTATGCACACGGTTATAGGCACATTTCATTGACACTATCTGACAAAGTTATACAAATGGAAGGCTCATGTACACATGGTGCACAAATAATCATGTACATGCACAGACATAGCATGGAAATGGGAGATAAACTGTACAAAGTACACACACATGTGCACACACACATACGCACACATTCACATAAGTGTAGAAACACAGAGAAGATACACAGAGCATACACATGACAAACATACACACAACCTTGTGTCCACATTCCAGCCAGCCAAGCAGCTTCAGTCACACCACATGGGACAGGACACAAGAAGGGCAGAAAATGGGGGAGCACTGTTCGAGAAGAGAGGGGAGGTTGGGGGAGGGGGCTGACATCTTGCTGTTTCCATTTCCGCTTACATTTCTTTCAAACAATACACTGTCTGTATGTTCCTTGGCATCACACACGCTGGAACTTCAACATGTCTGATGCAACCAGATTTCATAGTGAGAAGTCATGACGTGTCTCAGGATGGTGCTCACACATAGCACCTCTCTCTCCTCCACACAAGACATGTGAAATGAAACATGCAGATACACACATGCACACAAACACACACTCACACACACACACACACACTATGCACATGCCCACAAACATGCAACCTACACAGTATCTGCTGCACCTCACAAAATCAGTGGCAGTGATGGCACCGTAAGACCAGTTAATTATGTTCTGAACTGAGGTCATGTGACTGTCTGTCACCACAGTTACTGGCCAAACATTGTAAAGTCAGAATAAACCGACCCTGAGTGGTGGGGGTCATGTGACCACTCTGTCGTTGCAGTCATTGGGCTGCCATTGTACATGGAGCATGGAGTGGTTACTGTGAATGCATAAAATAATGTTGTCGTTTCTTTTTTATGGTAGTACATTCTCTAAAATCAAAGGCAATTGCTGCCTGAAAAAAAACATGGCATAAAACAGGCAGCCCTATAACCATCATCAAGAGACCAACAAGCTCACAAGTCATGTGACTTAACCCTTACAACAGTGCATGAATTATGCTGTCTTTCATGTAGCTGTATATCACTCCCAGTGATATTCCGTGTGTGATTCTTGTATAAACAGCTGCCATAATATTGTCATATGATGTGACGCTGTATACACAAACAGGGTTTGGAAAGAACATACAGCAAGTTATGTGGTATCATCTAAAGGAAATTTCCTTCATAAATAATGTTTCATCTAACATATACTTAATGTAACCCACTAGTGCAGACTATGGTAGGGGTCTGATTCCCTCTCCTGTGCAAACTACTACCTGCTTATGCGGAGAAAACAAAAGTAGGTACAGCTAAAAACCGCCCGTTAGTAGATTACCTCTCTTCCGCATCCCTGTGAGTGCCCTCTTTTGACAACACAAACAGGTTTGGAACAAAGATAAGACTAAACAAGAAACTATTGTCTTCCTGCATGACAGTCATTGTTCATTACACGCTACCATTCCAGTGTTTCAGGGAGGTAGCAGGCCCAACTTATCAGCCAAAATACCAATCACAAAGTTCAGCTTCCAGCATGCTCATCTGAAGGTACAAGAGACACAAGACACTGTAATGGCATTACTTCACAACATGCTCTCCATTTCGTCAGGCTATCCTGTGAACAGATCAAGTCACATGGAGAGCTCACCTTTGGTGGTCTGCAGTCTGCTGATTGGAGATGATACCACTGAGAAGTCAACAGCGACAGTTCTCTTCACAAGCACATCTCTCTCATTTACTATCTTCCAGGCAGACAGCCTGCATGACAGTCAGTTGTGTCCCACTATGACCATGAGAACAGCAGAGGAGGCAACTTCTGTCCCACCTTATCTGGGCCAGAAATTAATTACAGCGCTAGTCTTTTGTGGAGGACTATGACTTGCAGACCAGGAGGCAAGGCATATAGCAAGTCACCTACTGGTTGTCAGCTGTCAAAAGATGGCAGTTTTATGGTCTCAAAAGGCGGCCATACTGTGTCACAAGGTGGCCATTTTATGGTGTCAAAAGGTGGCCATGTTATGATGTTAAAAGGTGGCCATTTCATGGTGTCCAGAGGTGGCCATGTTATGATGTCAAAGGTGGCCATACTGTGTCAAAAGGTGGCGATTTCATGCTGTCAAGAGGTGGCCATGTTATCACATCAAAAGGTAGCCATTTCACTGTGTCAGAAGGTAGTCAGTTTGAGCAAGGCCTCCCGGTGGAGGTCAGCCCGGGCTAAGTCCAGAGTGGCCAGGTGACGACGGAAGAGGACGGGGCAGTCAAGAGAGACGCAGGGCTGAGTGCTGTCCTGCACCCCCATGCATGTCTGACACACCTGTAACACACACACACACAAAGTGGGGGGTGAGCACTGTCCTGCACCCCCATGCATGTCTGACACACCTGTAACACATATACACACAGTGAGGTTGAGTGCTGTCCTGCACTCCCATGCATGTCTGACACACCTGTAACACACACGCACAGTGAGGGTGAGCCCTGTCCTGCACTCCCATGCATGTCTGACACAGCTGTAATACACACACAGTGATGCATCACCTCACTGTTGTTGTCCGCTTACCTGCAACACTGGTTGTCATTGACCTTACTTAGTCCCTCCGTCTCAAATGCCTACAACCCAGTGTGACGCAGGGCTGTCCAAAAATTCATGAGACACCTAGGCTATGCAGCACATGTTTATGCTGAACAGTGTGCAGTCTTGCACTTCCATCCATGTATACAAGTGACACAGAGGGTCTTTCAGAAATGTGTGTGTGTGTGTGGGTGTGTGTGTGTCTGTCCGTGTGTGTCTGTGGAGAGACTGAGGAGAGCGACAAAGAGAGGAGAAAACATCAGAGACAGAGACCAACAGACTAATGGATATTACAACATGCATTTTTCATAAATAATTTTATATTCAACAAAGGCTCCCTTAAAACAGCTCTCTCAACATCATCCGCACAGTTTACATACATTCTTCACACTTATTCACACTCAGATTAATACTATCAAAGTATGTGATGAACCATAGCTTGCCCTAAACACACACAGCTAAAACTCCACAGCTGTCTGCCTCCTCCACATGCACACTCCCACAGAGGCCTGGGACAATCTGCACCACACTGACAATCTTTCCACAGAAAGCAATGTGGAGAAGCCTGCAGACTGCCATGCATGTACAGAATGACAACTGTCTCCAGTCCACACACATACCTTCTCCTCATCACTAGCACCCACATGGACCCCTGTACAGACACACAGTGATGTGATCACCTGGGCCAGCCTGTGCTGCACAGTCTCAAAGTTGGCGCAGCGTGTGGCCAGAGTGAGGGCCACCATCTGGGGGTCCTGTCGGCAGGAGGGGCACACTGCTTCTTTGGTCTGTCGCTCGCACACCAGGCAGTCCGACGTCACAAAGTACTGCGAGATGGTTCCCTATCACACACATTGCACATACCCATGTAACAACCTGGTGCTGAGATAAGGTCCTCTGTCATCCAAACTAAGTATGATGTGACACAAAGTGCTGACACAATTGCTGCAAATCAAAATGAGGTGCACATACAGAATGATGTGAAAACATACAGAATGATGTGAAACCATATTCCTGTGATATGATCCAAGCTTTAACACAGTATGTTGTTAAAAATATGGTATGTTGTTATTGTAATATGGTACATGCACCCAGTTGGATTTAAACCACAGATTTTTACATGGTTCCCTGTTGAACATCTACAGCCTGATGGCATATGCAGAAATGACAGCGAAAGGAATTTACAATGCCTGACATAACCAAAGGTCCCAGACAAAGAAAAAAAAAAGGCGGTGGCGACACGCTCTCTCAAGGGAGAGCAGCCTGAACTTACATGTTAAGACAAAAGAGTAATACAATAAATACAGTACAATACATTACAATATGTCAAACTCCTAAAAGACACTGGCCAGTTCTGTGTGCTGCGCAGTGAAGGCTACACATGCCAACAAGTCACAAAACCTGTGGTATGCACTGTAAGTAAAAAAAACAAAAAACACTTACAGCATGTCCGCTAGAGCCACACACAGAAAGAAAGACTCTGACCTGCTTGGAAGTCGGGGCAACGAGTGGGGCGGTGAGACGCACCACCTTGGGCATGTCGCTGTACCACTGGAAGACGCTGACCCCCACTAGGGAAAGCAGGCGGTCCAGAGCGGGCAGCACCTGCTTGTTGATGTAGTAGGTGACATTGACCCGCAGCGAGGGGTCCAGCAGCAGCTCCCGGGGCTGACGCACCAGCTGGATGAGAGGAAGGCCGGGGGACCCATGGACGATCACGTAAGGCACACGCTCCCCCACCCTGGGCTCTGCTCGCCGGTCCATCCGCAGTCGCTTCCTGACAAACACACACAGGGCAAAGTATGGGGAGAGACTGTCAAGTGATGGTAGTAGGAGTGGAATACCTTGACAAGTTACATACCCAGTTTTGAATTCAATAGCTATGCTCGAAATGGTTGTTTCCCCTCACCTAGTTATGTATGAACAGGATTTTTGCAAAAGATTTAACTAAACAAACAGGAGGTGGCACTGTAAAGAAAATATCAATTGAATAAAATATGTCTCTCATCAAAAATGAAAGAAGGTAAGCCTAACAGTTCCAGCTCAATTACTATTTGTCAAATAAATAGAATTTCCTCTTCCTTTAAAAATGATCTACAGTCATACTACCTTTATTTGAACTTAAAAAATAAACTCTGTCAAACTGTCTTTCCTCTTAAAGAATTAATATGACTGTTTGTTGTCCGATGTGTTGCAGTGTCAGTGAATGTAACACTCACACACACACACAAACACATGCACAAACACATGCGCGCACACACACACACACACTCACACAAACACACACAGACAGAGCAACCAAACCTGGCAATTTCCAGTGCAGGGACGCAGGCGCCTGGCTTGTAGCCCATCATGCCGCGGTACTCCTTGGCGAACACGAAGTCCTGCAGACCGACGCGGCCCACCAGCATCTTGGTCAGCTGCCGGTGCAGGTAGGCCCGAACCTGAGACACGTCGCGCTGTGTGAAGAGGATCTTGATGCAGCGCTCCAGCACTTTGGACACCACCCCGCAGTTGTCGCGCCGCACTGTCTCGATGCCCTTGGCATCAAACACTGGCTCCCGCTGGTCACGGGTCTCGTACATGAAGCCCACATAGCGCTTCTTGGTCTGCAGTGCACACGGCAGGTACACCTGCAACAACACAGACCAACCTTCGAAGACTGACACAACAAAATGATCATGGAATGACTTTCCAAGGCTACAGACCACATAACCTGGTCTGTGGCCTTCGTAAGTTATTCAACAACAACTGAAAGAAGTGTTTTAGGGTAGCCTTTGTTGAACAGATTATAAAAAATCATTCATTAAAAGTGCATGTTGTAATATCTGTCAATCTGTCTGTCTCTTGTTTCTCAGTCTTTCTGCTCTCTCTCTCTCCACAGATCTAGGCTAAATATGTTGTTGTCAACATGAAATGAGACAGGTCTTTTTAATTTAGCTATGTA